>NC_042615.1:9079457-9199260 GCF_901001135.1 Rhinatrema bivittatum
GAGCATCAGGTTCAAGGTTTCAGCTTGGTTGAGCATGATCCGAGTGCTGGTCTGTATTATCAGCATTTCAGAGACTTGATCGCGGCATCTCCATAGGCAGATGCAGAGTCATGGCAAGCAGAGGCAGACAACAAGCCCAAGTAAGGCAATTGTACACATGGAGCCAATTAGAATTTTGAATCTTGAACCTAAACTAGAGAACCATGAGCCAAGGGATCCGAATGGATCACTGATATCAAGTCCTTTCCAAGTTTGCACCGGTACATGTGCAATTGACATCATGTTGCGGGTGATTTCTTTAATTACTTCACCCTTGTCATCTATTTGAAGACAACAGTTACTGAGGTTAAATTTACCACATAATCCTCCTTCTGCAGCTAGTATGTAATCTAATGAGACTGTTCTGGTAAATGGCATTCCAAAAACCCTTTTGCTGAGTAGCTAATATTCTCAGTGCTTTAGCAGTTTCATTAGTAATTATTTCAACAACAGCTTGCAATCTTATAATACGATTTAACATGTAAATTGGAGTTCTGTAACCCCAAGAGCCATCCTGAGCCCAGGAAGCTGGATCATAATATGCTATAATACGTTCTGGGGGCCATTCGTCATCTTTCCAGTTTCCTATTTTAAGGTCTCTCTTCTTACGTACATCGGCGTATGTACTATATAAGGGCATCCCTAGTTGTTGACCCATCTGTAGGGGGATTAAGAAAAACGAGGGGCAAATAGTACCCACGGTACAGGTTCCAAACCAATCAGTCGGTAAGGAGGCATGTGCGTATCGTCCACATATCCAGTACAGACCTTGTGGGGCAGGCCAATTGGTCGGGATCTTGTGGGTACCTATCGAAAGAAGGGGTTCAGTAGTCCAAAGAGTTAGGTTTGGTATCACAGACGAGTTAGGCCAATGGGTGTACAGGATAGTGGTGGGGGAGGTGTAGTTAAGGGTAGTCTGAGACATGCAAGAGCAATTGCCTACTGCTGTGGCATGATCCATGGTATAAGGTCTATGGATACACCAGGTAGGTATTATGGAGTGAGCCAATATCCATCGGGCTTTGCTAAATCGTGGGGGTAGAACAAGAGAGGAAGCATTATAGGGCATGGACCAATTCCATTCTTTGGCTTCCCATGGCCAGTTATCTCCCATATCGGTACCACCACAAACATAACAGTTGGAAACATTAAGTGAGATAGTAATGGCATTTGCAAGGTCAATAAACAAATTTCGTGCAGTTTGGGATATGGGAAAGGGCTCATTAACATGTTGGTCACATTCTTTAAAAATGGCAGAGTGATCTAATGGACTCTTACGAGTTACAACCTTCTGAATGTAGAAGAATCCTCCAGGGTCAGTTCCTGAGGCATGAATTCGGATACCGAAAATGTTACCCCATTTATAGAGAAATTCAGATGGATTGATAAGGGTGAAGTTAACTTTGTTACAAGTATTTAAGGCACAGTTGGACATGCTTGGTACCAGCGTTAAGGAAGCAGACTTATAAGTGGTATGCCATGTGGCAAATGCTACGCAATCCCAGTAACCGCAGTAAGAATGTGCTACACCGGAGGTACAATGTCTCTTATCCTTGTATGTGCGGGGCCATTGTTTCGGACATATGTACTTATGATTGTGCATGTAAGTGTGGTGCCACACTAGGGAACTTCCACAGGTCTGGATAAAATCCCAGTTCGAGATCAAGGAACATACTTCGAAGATGAGGGAGGTAGGCTTGACAATGGGGGGCAGGGGAACAGACATCAGGAGCAGTCCTTGGGATGAGCCTCCTTTGTGAACTTGTAGCCATTGCTGGGCGGGGGCTTCAGTAGGATCAAAGCAGGTAATGGTTGTCTGCATGGTACATACACTGTATCGTGTAGAATTATGGGAACAATATGTAACTGTCCCTTCACATTCATAATGGGATTTATATAGCAGGGTGGAAGTTTTAGTCGTACCGTCTATAGTGACTGAGATGCAAGCATCACAATTCGGGTCAGTAGTGCATACAGGGAGTATGCCACTCCAAAGGGACAACACACAAAAAAGGATAAACATGTTAATGCAAAAAGTGAATACCAAACTGGAAATACAAAAGCAAACTGATAGTAACAAAAATGATAAACAGGACAGAAAAAATGCACATCCAGGTATCAAAGGAAAAGAAAAGGGGCTGTTGAAACATTTGAAACATTTTGGTCGAGTCCTTAAATGAGGGTAATTGTCCTTAAGTATCTATGCAGCAGTCTGTATCTGTCAACCGGGGCTGTGGACGTATGTCCTTAAGGTGAGTCCAAACCGTATCTTGCCCAAGTTTAACTGCGGTAGGAGTGACGGCAGTAACAGGAAAGGGTCCCACGTACCCAGGGTCCTTCCAGCTCTTGTGTGTGTGGTTTTTTCTCCACACTAAATCACCGACTTTCACAGGAGGGGTGCACTCGTAGTCCACGGATCGGTCACTGGAGGATCCTTGCAATCAGCGTCCTGAATGGGAAGGATGAAGCCATATAACAACTGACCTTCGGGCTCCTGCCACGAATTCAGTAGATTAGGCGTCAGAGCTCTCTGCCATGACCCCACTTAGCACTTCTCGTGCAGCTGATCGACACCTGCACGCTGGGTGATTGCCGGCAGCTATAGGCGGCCGCCACACACCTATTAGGACAGAAGATTCCTGGGGAGGGGGTCGCAAAATCCTTCCTCAAGTATCCCCGTACGGGCCACCAGATGTTAATGGCGGTAACCTCTGACTAATTAACCCAATGAATACCAGCTCCAAAAAGTTATAAAAGTAGAAGTTTTATTTATGGAGGAGGCATGGTTCCTCCAGGAGCAGAAGCAAATAAATATAATTCAGAATCTGCCCAGTGCTCTAGCGTGCATGCTCAGCAATATAAGGGTTTGGGTCCGCCGATCCCAGATATCTGAATAATCCCCACCCATTACCTTAATAGCCCATCAATAAATTTTAGCATGTGTGCGTGCTCTTACTATGGGCAGGAGCCTCTTGTTATCATTAGCAGAGAATAAGACCAAGTTAACTTTCGTTTTCCCAGGAATGATGTCATCTTTAGTTATCATAGTGCTTCATAGTGCTATCAATCTACTAGGTGCAATTCGGAGCTGGGTATTCTTACAGTATATATATAGAGAGAGAGCAAGAGCATACTAAGCATATGAGTGGTTACAGTATGTAAGAGGATACATATATTGTGTGTGTGTGTGTATATATATATATATATAGAGAGAGAGAGAGAGAGAGAGAGCATACTCTGCATATGTGTGTCTATAGTATGTAAGCTGATATGCTGTATGTGTGTATGTGTATATATATAGAGAGAGCATACTAAGCATATGAGTGGTTACAGTATGTAAGAGGATATATATATTGTGTGTGTGTATATATATATAGAGAGAGAGAGAGAGAGAGAGAGAATACTCTGCATATGTGTGTCTATAGTATGTAAGCTGATATGCTGTATGTGTGTATGTGAATATATACATCCAGAGAGCGAAAGCATACTCTGTATATGAGTGTCTATAGTATATAAGCTGATATGCTGTATGTTTGTATGTGTATATATACATCCAGAGAGCGAGAGCATACTGTGTATATGTGTGTCTATAGTATGTAAGCTGATATGTTGTGTGTGTGTATGTGTATATATAGAGAGAGAGCGAGAGCATACTAAGCATATGAGTGGTTACAGTATGTAAGAGGATACATATATTGTGTGTGTGTGTATATATATATAGAGAGAGAGAGAGCATACTCTGCATATGTGTGTCTATAGTATGTAAGCTGACATGCTGTATGTGTGTATGTGTATATATATAGAGAGAGCGAGAGCATACTAAGCATATGAGTGGTTACAGTATGTAAGAGGATATATATATTGTGTGTGTGTGTGTATATATATATATAGAGAGAGAGAGAGAGAGAGCATACTCTGCATAGGTGTGTCTATAGTATGTAAGCTGATATGCTGTATGTGTGTATGTGAATATATACATCCAGAGAGCGAGCGCATACTCTGCATATGTGTGTCTATAGTACGTAAGCTGATATGCTGTATGTGTGTATGTGAATATATACATCCAGAGAGCGAGAGCATACTCTGCATATGTGTGTCTATAGTATGTAAGCTGATATGCTGTATGTTTGTATGTGTATATATGCATCCAGAGAGCGAGAGCATACTCTGCATATGTGTGTCTATAGTATGTAAGCTGATATGCTGTATGTGTGTATGTGAATATATACATCCAGAGAGCGAGCGCATACTCTGCATATGTGTGTCTATAGTACGTAAGCTGATATGCTGTATGTGTGTATGTGAATATATACATCCAGAGAGCGAGAGCATACTCTGCATATGTGTGTCTATAGTATGTAAGCTGATATGCTGTATGTTTGTATGTGTATATATGCATCCAGAGAGCGAGAGCATACTCTGCATATGTGTGTCTATAGTATGTAAGCTGATATGCTGTATGTGTGTATGTGTATATATAGAGAGAGAGCGAGAGCATACTCTGCATATTTGTGTCTATAGTATGAAAGCTGATATGCTGTATGTGTGTATGTGAATATATACATCCAGAGAGCGAGAGCATACTCTGCATATGTGTGTCTATAGTATGTAAGCTGATATGCTGTATGTTTGTATGTGTATATATGGAGAGAGAACGAGAGCATACCGTGCACATGTGTGTGTATATCCAGTATGTATCTATAGAGAGCACTGTAGGTATGGCAAGGAAGTAAGTTAATTAAATCCCTACCCTTCATTAAGCTTTTTGAGATAGGGACTTGATTTCTCTCCCCTTCCCAGACATGAGGTTTCTCTATTTCCACCCAAACAGTCCTCTCTTTACAGGTTATACATTCCAGGCATAAACATAACGATTTAAAAAGCAGTTTGCATGCAATAGAAATCAAACCCTGCTTCTATGTGGTTCTAAACCGCTTTAACAGCTGACTTTCTCATGGAAAAATATTTGCTCTCACCCTCTCCAGTTCAGAGACTGAGGTCTATTCTAGCCCTTGCTTTTTCTTGATCCTTCTTTCCTATCTGTTTTCTTTTTCTCTGTTCCCTTATCACATTCACCTGGTTTCCAAGAGCAGATTGCTCGCAGCGAGCTTTGCCCAAGAGCAAGATCATTTCCTTGCTAGCCATTTCTCAGTGAAGGCACTGTGCACTCTCACTGTACAGGACTTCATTTTAAAGCAATTTATGCCCACAAAGCCCTGCTTTATGCAATTTGTGACACATTGAAAATCAATTAAAAGTACGGGCAAAACTCCATCCACATGCACCAGAGTCAGGGTGGGGGCGGGGGAGGGAGCATTTACACACATATTTTGCATTTTTGATGATTTTCAAAAGAATGTGCCTAAATGTACGTACAGACCTGCTGTACATCTGTATACATGTGCATCAGGAGGACACCCTGGGAATTTTCAAAGTAGATTTGTGCACGCAAGTCCACTTAGAAAATCTGAGCTACAATGTGCGGGTTTTTTGCACTTTTACACTACGCAGACTGTTATAACATTATCCTCCCAGAGCACTGTGTGGGTAGAGAGACAGACAGAGATAAAGGGTTGGAGCTCTGTTTCTAGGAATGTGTATTTATCTTTCATCAAACATTGTTTCAGCAATATATATTCATCTATTTCTTTTCCTGCATGAAGTGGGTAGATATTACTGTTATCAAGTAACATTTAAAATGCTACAGCTGAGAGATCAGTGATTATATTCAATGTCATTTAGAACAAAACAATGAAAAAATTGCGTAATATGGGCTCTTCTCCTGAGAAAAAGACATTTGCACACTGCAGATTATGTAACACATTTGTGCCATCATGAGTCTGGGACCAGTGCATTAAGGATGTTGAAATTAAGAATTTTAGAACCTGCACACCAGGGTATGACAAGCCTTTGGTCAGTTTTTTTGGATACCTCCTGTTAAGTGAAGTAAATCAAAACTACATGGCAAGAAGATTATGAACAATTAAGCACTTGCATAATAATAATAATATTGTTATTTTAATATCAAAGTTAGCAAACAAGAGGTGGATATGCATCGGGCCAGTTACCTGGTTACATTTTCCCCTGAATATGCTTAGCTCAGCGCAGGTTTATCAGACCATCACTAGCCAGCTACTACTGAACATCCATGCTTCCTGGCTCAGCTTCAGTCCTGGACATTGCTGCTGCTACTCTCTTCTTTTAACTGGATAGATATTGTACAGGGAATGAGCTATGTTGTTGGGAAATCATTTGAATATTGACCTTACAAGAAGTGTCTGCTCCCTCATGCTGGCATGGAAAGATGATTACTGACTGGAGCACAGCAGTTAATCTTGCAAAGGGGAAGGGGGCTTTGATTGGTGTTCACCTTTTGAGATGGGGGAGGGGAGATTGTGCAGCTCGTGCCAGGGGCTCCATCTTTGGATCCAGAGCTGACTCCTGCTGTAGCCTTCCTCCATGTTATCCTGTTTGTATCTGCTCTGATTGAATCCTGGGATTATTCAGTCCTATATGATATGGGGATGAAAAAGTAAGTCCTGCAACAACCATCTGGAGTTAGGTGTGCAGAGCTGGTTCACAAAGGAGGACATGTTGAGAGCGCATGTGTGTCTGCATGCACTTGTGTGTTGGGGCAAGGGAATGGGTAAGAGAAGAAGAAAGGAATGAGGTAGGAAGCTGGAGCTCAGGGAAGGAATAAAATTCCTTAAAGTACCCAGGAGACCATGCAACTGACAACCTTCAAAACATGTCTCAAAACCAATCTTTCAAACTGGTCTTCAATTAACTGATCTCCACTTGTCTACCAATTTCAAAACTATTGCAAGGTGCCCTGGATGAGTATGCCGGAGAAATGCAGAATAAATAACAGGCACTGCCTGGTAGTTTAGCTTTTTCATACACTAAAGACATGAAATTTGAATAAATTACAGAAATAGTAAGTGCATTCCCACTACCCAGTGACTTAGTGTTTATTATCATCCCAAAAGGAGCAGCTGTCCAAGCAATAAATAATATATAATAGTACTGTATGGGAGAACCTGATAGGGATGTGAATCGTGTCCTCGATCGTCTTAACGATCCATTTCGGCTGGGAGGGGGAGGGAATCGTATTGTTGCCATTTGGGGGGGGTAAAATATCGTGAAAAATCGTGAAAAATCGAAAAATAAAAAAATCGCAAAACCGGCACATTAAACCCCCTAAAACCCACCCCCGACCCTTTAAATTAAATCCCCCACCCTCCCGAACCCCCCCCAAATGACTTAAATAACCTGCGGGTCCAGCGGCGGTCCGGAACGGCAGCGGTCCGGAACGGGCTCCTGCTCCTGAATCTTGTTGTCTTCAGCCGGCGCCATTTTCCAAAATGGAGCCGAAAAATGGCGGCGGCCATAGATGAACACGATTGGACGGCAGGAGGTCCTTCCGGACCCCCGCTGGACTTTTGGCAAGTCTCGTGGGGGTCAGGAGGCCCCCCACAAGCTGGCCAAAAGTTCCTGGAGGTCCAGCGGGGGTCAGGGAGCGATTTCCCGCCGCGAATCGTTTTCGTACGGAAAATGGCGCCGGCAGGAGATCGACTGCAGGAGGTTGTTCAGCGAGGCGCCGGAACCCTCGCTGAACGACCTCCTGCAGTCGATCTCCTGCCGGCGCCATTTTCCGTACGAAAACGATTCGCGGCGGGAAATCGCTCCCTGACCCCCGCTGGACCTCCAGGAACTTTTGGCCAGCTTGTGGGGGGCCTCCTGACCCCCACGAGACTTGCCAAAAGTCCAGCGGGGGTCCGGAAGGACCTCCTGCCGTCCAATCGTGTTCGTCTATGGCCGCCGCCATTTTTCGGCGCCATTTTGGAAAATGGCGCCGGCTGAAGACAACAAGATTCAGGAGCAGGAGCCCGTTCCGGACCGCCGCTGGACCCGCAGGTTATTTAAGTCATTTGGGGGGGGTTCGGGAGGTGGGGATTTAATTTAAAGGGTCGGGGGGGGGGTTTTTAGGGGGTTTTAGTGTGCCGGCTCACGATTCTAACGATTTATAACGATAAATCGTTAGAATCTCTATTGTATTGTGTTCCATAACGGTTTAAGACGATATTAAAATTATCGGACGATAATTTTAATCGTCCTAAAACGATTCACATCCCTAGTACCTGAATTGTCACAGAATCTCTTCGGTCTTCCTTGTTTTCTAGCAAGCACTCAATAAGTGTTGCACATTTCTGAGAGCAGAGCTACAGAACCTGAGAAATGATGGGGTGCACAGCTGAGCACAGAGATACAGCTCACATTGAGCACCAGGGTGCAAAGCTGAGGACGGAGATTCAGCTCAAGAGGAGCATTGGGGTGCAAAGTTCTGAGTGCAGAGATACAGCATGTGATGAGTGTTGGGGTGCACAGCTCTGAGTCATAAATCAGCTGATTTGCATTTTAGGAGAAATAAAAGCACTGACCAGGTAATTAAATTATTTTACATTGTGATAATGTTTAATAATGTCTTGTACATGGAAATCTTGTTAGATGTGCATTTATACTGAACCAGTGTCCTCTGTGCATGTCTGTCTACACAAAATATTGAAATTAAAGATACTAAAAAAATTAATTTGCTGATTGTATTGTGTCCACAAAGAAAATGTTGATCGTATTTTTAATGAAACATTTAATTTTGTGGCAGCAGCAAAAGGCATCAAAACTTCTAGGATTTCCCAGCATCTCCAACAACATTCAAAGTGAGGCTAAAGTAATGGAGTGAAAAGGTAGAGAGGAATATGAGAAATGGGTGGAAACTGCCGGAGACGGGAGACAAAGACTTGCATTTTATTATTCATTGTTCCAAGCCGAGCTACATTTCAAGTGCACCTTAGGGCTTACAATCTAAGAGGCTGATGTGCTAGCTCAAGTATTTACCATGGGTTACTAACCATTTTGCATGCAATTTTGTAACAGATGCTAGAGCTCATTAGCATATGCAGTAAAATTGCATGTGAAATTTTTTGCACACTGCCATGCCAGAAACTTCATGCGTTCCAGGCTTGACCAAGAATCCGCTGATATGTGTGCCTGAGTCTGAGACCAACATGGAGACTATGATTGACCCAGAATGCTCTGCAGCCTTGGCCTGCTTGCAGTTCTGGCTATGTGAACTCTAAATGCCCTATTGAGCCTGATTTTGAAAAATTTTAAGACACATCTGGACAAGAGCCGGAGTTTCAGACTTGTAATGGATGCTCATAGGGTCACAATAAGCAGAAGGAAAAGGTCAGAATCTTAGGCCAGAATTCCAACTACAGTGTGAAAAAATAGTCTAAACCATGAAGATCTCCCTGAGCAGGTGAAGATGACAGGACAAAGGACTAACAGAAGACTAATGCAAATACCAGGCAAGTAGGCCACAATTTGGGAAAATGATCAGGGTAACATAGGTCTAATTTATCTTCTTTTTGTCATGAGAAACTGTGTAGGTGATGCTCCCATATGTTCATGCTATTTTGGGACTGACTTACTTGAAGAATTAGCTGATATTCAAAGGGAGACAGAGGGTAGTGCTTCTCATGAGCATCTTGCCAGAGAACTGCTACCATTCTGCTTCTTCCAGGGATACCTGTATTGCTTACTGATATACAATAAAAAATTGAAATTTGTTTCTACAAAAGTTTGGTGTGATATCCTTGTGTCCATGGAGAAGTGCCTTAGGCGTGACTGGCGCTTAACACCATGAAGCACCAGGCAGATTTAAAGAAATATCAAGAGAGTTCCCTTCCACACTCCCCACAAAATGTAACAAACATTCCCTGGTGGTCCCCCTCCCTGGTCATTGAGCCCATCACAGGCCATAAAAGTAAAGATAAAACCCCATGGGGAAGCCACATTACCTTCCAACCCTTCCCCCTTGCATCCCAAAATGATCAATATTTCCATTTGGATCGAACCCCTGTCTCCAAAAACATATTCCATCGAAGGGGTGGGCTTCTGGGGACATCAGTGATCCCCACTCACTCCTGCCCACCTCTGTTTATCTGCAAGTTTATTTCCACCTTCAAAAAAAATCTAAAAGATTAGTAAGACAAGAATTGCTGTTTCTAAAAACATTTTCCCCCATTAAGCCAAGTCAATATACAGTAGAGATGTGGTTCGTTTTTCGCCCTATTTAGGAAATTTAACAAAATTTCCTAATTCGTTTCTGTTTCGGAGTATCCGAAACACGACATAAATGCCGTTATTTCGGAGCCCCCGAAACCGGAAACGAAATTTTCCCCGCAATTCGGGGGAAAATTCGTTTTCGGGTTTGCCTAGGGAGAGGGGCAAAAATTATTTTTTTTTAATTAAAAACCACCCCAAACTACCCCAAATTTAAATTAATTATAATACACCACCCCCCGATCTCTCCCCAAGACTTACGAAGATCCCTGGTGGTCCAGCGGAGTCCCGGCTTCCATTTGCCATGCCCTCCGTGCCCTAGTTCGTGCCAGTTCAAGCCGCGCGCCAAAATGGTGCCGAATAGCCCGAACGACCATGTCACAGGGGCTTTCGGCGCTATTGGTCAGCCCCTGTCACATGGCCATCGGCGCCATCTTGTGCTCCTATCATGTGACAGGAGCTGACCAATGGCGCCGAAAGCCTCTGTGACATAGTATGGGCAAAGGCTATCGGCGCCATTTTGGTTACTGGCAGCCGAAAATGAAATCGCTTTCGGACCCTTGCTGGACCCCCAGGGATTATTGGCAAGCCTTGGGGGGGTCAGGAGGGGGCTCCTGACCCCCCCAAGGCTTGCCAATAATCCCTAGGCAAACCCGAAAACGAATTTTCCCCCGAATTGCGGGGAAAATTTCGTTTCCGGTTGGGGGGGTCAGGAGGGGGCTCCTGACCCCCCCAAGGCTTTCCAATAATCCCTGGGGGTCCAGCAAGGGTCCGAAAGTGATTTCATTTTCGGCTGCCAGTAACCAAAATGGCGCCGATAGCCTTTGCCCATACTATGTCACAGAGGCTTTCGGCGCCATTGGTCAGCTCCTGTCACATGATAGGAGCACAAGATGGTGCCGATGGCCATGTGACAGGGGCTGACCAATAGCGCCGAAAGCCCCTGTGACATGGTCGTTCGGGCTATTCGGCACCATTTTGGCGCGCGGCTTGCACTGGCACGAACTAGGGCACGGAGGGCATGGCAAATGGAAGCCGGGACTCCGCTGGACCACCAGGGATCTTTGTAAGTCTTGGGGAGGGATCGGGATGGGGGGGGGGTTGTTATATATGTACGAAAATGCTTAAAAATGTTTTAAATGCTGGGGTGGTTTTTTTTTTTCGCTTCGTTACCGATTCGTTTTTCGGTCCGGTTTCGGGTTTCTCGTTTCGTTTTCGGGCAAACGAACCGAAAACGAAACGAGAAGACCCGAATTATACCACGAAGTATTCGAACCGAAAAACGACCCGGTAGAAAAAAATGAAGCACATCTCTAATATACAGTACCTGCCCAGGGATTTCACTTTTATGATTCTAGCTTCTACCATTTTACCCAGTACTGAAACCAGGCTCATCCGACTGTAGTTTCCCAGCTCACCCTTGGAGCCATTTTCAAAATCGGCCACCCTCTAAGCTTTCAAGCATTGCGGTTGTTTTACATTTTAGGTTAAAGAGTCTAGCAAAAGGTTTACAATTTCAAGTTTGAGTTCTTTCAGTACTTTACATAAGAACATAAGGCTTGCCAAATTGAGTCAGACCAAGGGTCCATCAGGCCCAGCATCCTGTGTCCAACAGTGGCCAATCCAGGCCACAAGTCCCTGGCAAGTACCCAAAAACTAAGAAGATCCCAAGCTACTGATGCAATTAATAGCAGTGGCTATTCCCTAAGGGTCGGATTTTAAATGCCCTGCGCGCGTAAATCCGGCCTGATTTGCGCGCACAGGACCCTCGCACGCCGGCACGCCTATTTTGCATAGGCCGCTGGTGCGCGCAGAGCCCTGGGACGCGCGTAAGTCCCGGGGCTTCGTAAAAGGGGCATGTCGGGGGCGTGTCGGGGGCGTGAAGCGGCGTTTCGGGGGCGTGACGTGGCGTTTCAGGGGTGGGCCCGGGGGCGTGGTGCCGGCCCGGGGGCGTGGTCGAGGCCTCCAGACTAGCCCCCGGGTTGGGTGATGGCGCGCCAGCAGCCTGCTGGCGCGCGCAGATTTACGTCTGCTTTCAGCAGGTGTAAATCTGCTAACAAAGGTAAGTGGGGGGTTTAAATAGGGCCGGGGGGTGGGTTAGGTAGGGGAAGGGAGGGGAAGGTGCGGGGAGGGTGAAGGAAAGTTCCCTCGGAGCGGCCTCGGAGGGAACAGGCAGCGCGCGCAGGTTGCACAAATGTGCACCCCCTTGCGCGCGCCGACCCCGGATTTTATAAGATACGCGCGGCTACACGCGTATCTTATAAAATCCAGCGTACTTTTGTTCGCGCTCGCGCAATTTTATAAAATCCGGCCTCATGTCAACTTGATTAGTAGCAGTTAATGGACTTCTCCTCCAAGAACTAATCTAAACATTTTTTAAACCCACCAAAACTAACTGCACAAACCACATCCTCTGGCAACAAATTCCAGAGCTTAATTGTGTATTGAGTGAAAAAGAATTTTCTCCGATTTGTATTAAATGAGCTACTTCCTAACCTTATGGAGTGCCCCTTAGTCCTTCTATTATCTAAAAGTCTAAATATCTGATTCACATTTACCCCTTCAAGACCAGTCTCCAGTCTTCAGGTACAATGGATGATTTTAATGATAGATAACAGATTTTTACTAATAGTTCTGAAATTTCATTTTTTTTGTTCTTTCAGAACCCTGGGGTGCATACCATCCAGTCCAGGTAATTTACTATTCAGTTTGTTAATCTGACCTACTACATCTTCCAGGTTCACAATAATTTGGTTCAATTCATCTGAATCATCACCCTTGAAAACCATCTCTAAAACAGATATCTCCCCAACATCCTTTTCAGTTAACATCAAAGAAAAAAAATTGTTTAGTCTTTCTGCAATAGCCTAATCTTCCCTAAAAGACCCTTTAATCCCTTGGTCATCTAACAGTCCAACTGAATCCCTCACAGGTTTCCTGCTTTGGATATATTTAAATAAATTTGTATTATGAGTTCTTGCCTCTACAGTGAACTTCATTACAAATTCTCTCTTAGCCTGTCTTATCAATGTTTTACACTTTTGACAATACTTGTGCTTTTTCCTATTTTTTTCATATGGATCCTTCTTCCAATTTTTGAATGTTTTTTTTTTGTCTAAAATAGCTTCTTTCACCTCCCCTTTTTACCATGTCGGTAATCATTTTGCCTTCCTCCCACCTTTCTTAATGCATATAATACATCTGGACTGTGCTTCTAAGATTGTATTTTTAAACAATGTCCATGCCTAGTGTACACTTTTAACCTTTGCAGCTGCACCTTTCAGTTTTTTTCTAACTATTTTCCTCATTTTATCAAAGTTTCCCTTTAGAGCTGTAGATTTACTTATTATCTCCCTTCCAGTCATTAGTTCAAATTTGATCATATTATGATCACTATTGCCAAGTGGCCCCATGACTGTTACCTCTCTCACCAAATATTGCGTTCCACTAAGAATTAAATCTAAAGTAGCTCCTTCTCTCATTGGTTCCTGAACTAATTGCTCCATGAAGCAATCATTTATTACATCCAGGAACTTTATGTCTCTAGCAAGTCCTGATGTTACATTTACCCAGTCAATATTGGGGTAATTGAAATCTCCAAATCAAATGAAATGGGAACTACAAATCAATTTATAAATTTAGCTTAAATGAAGAGGTCAGCAAGCCTGACGTTGTTTCAACCGAAACCAATCGGTCTTCTCAATCATGCACCTTCAAGCTTTAATGCACTATACTTTTAAGGAATTTTTTAGAATTTTTCAAAATAAGTTTTTCTTTAAAATTTAGATGTAAACCACAGTCCAGAAATTATATTCCAAAACAAACTCTGAAAATCATTAGATAGTGCCATTTCCCATTATTACTGCATTGCCAAATTCGTTAGCTTCCCTGATCTTTCTTAGCCTTCGATCATTTACCTGATCATTTTGGCCAGGTGGATAATAGTATACTCCTATCACTATACTCCTAGCCAACACATATGGGATTTCACTAATTAATCTGCTAGTGACCTACAAGGGGGTGATTAAACTCTCAATAATGGCTGGTGCAATACTATGATTTACAAAAGAGCCTGATTGATGTTTACTGAAAAAGTGTCTCTTGCCTAAAAATCAAGGGTTCAGCTAGGGGTGGGTGGAAGGGAAAGACAGACACTAGATTTAATTCCCTCTGGCTTGCTTATTATCTTAGAAACACACAAACTCCAAAGAATAAAATGTTTAAAGTCCTAGGTATTTCCAAGGCTATACTTACCAATCCTCTTTAACCAGTATTAGGTTTATCTTCACTCAAAGGATGGAGAGGTTTGAGATTTGCATGCCTAGGGGCGTGTGTGCTTCTGGTCCTTTTCTACTGCAAAGGGTGTGGGGCCTCTGGAAGCTGGGGCTGTGGAGTTTGAAACCTGTATCCCTCACTGTGACCTCTGGAGTCCTCCCCCAGGAGATGCTGGGAGCAGTATGCAGATGAGCCTTCCAGTCCTCTTGTACTGCAAAGGGTGTGGGGCCTCTGGAAGCTGGGGCTGTGAAGTTTGAAACCTGTATTGCTCACTGTGATCTCTGGAGTCCTCTCCCAGGGGATGCTGGGAGCAGTATGCAGATGAGCCTTCCAGTCCTCTTGTACTGCAAAGGGTGTGGGGCCTCTGGAAGCTGGGGCTGTGAAGTTTGAAACCTTATCGCTCACTATGATCTCTGGAGTCCTCTTTCAGGGGATGGTGGGAGCAGTATGCAGATGAGACTTCCGTGCTCTTATTCTGCTTCCTCTCTTATCAATTCCTGAACTAATTGCTTCAGGAAACTGTCATTTATTCCAGCTAGGTTACTTCATCTCTCTAGCATGTCCCGATGATACATTTACCCAGACAATATCAGGGTAATTGAAATCTCCCATTATTACTGCACTTCCAATTTGGTTAGCTTCCCTAATTTCTCTTAGCATTTCATTGTCCGTCTCATGATTTTGGCTAGTTGGATGGTAGTATACTATCACTATACTCTTCCCCAACATACAAGTGATTTCTACCCATAAAGATTTGATTGGGCATTTAGTCTCTTGCAGCATCTTTATCCTGTTGGACTCTGCCATCCCGGACACAAAGTGCCACCCCGCTACCAAGTTGCTCCTCTCTGTCATTGCGATATAGGTTGTACCCCAGTATAGCACTGTCCCATTGGTTTTCCTCCTTCCACTATGTTTCTGAGATGACAATTAAGTCTATGTCATCAATCATGCTATCTCTCCCATCATACTACTTAGACTTCTAGCATTGGCATACCGTTATAAATCTGATGCCAGATGGGCGGAGCAATCAGATAGGAGTTAGAAAGGTTAGGTTATACTCCTGCAGAGGGGAGGAGTTAATAATCTGTTACACTTTGCTCCTGTAAAAGGAGGAGTTAGCAATCTGTATGAGCTGGCTCCTGTGGAAGGAGGAGTTGGCCATCTGATATACTCAGCTCTGTAGAGGGAGTAGATAACAATCTGTAAAGGTAAAGACTGTGGAGGTAGCAATCTAATATGAATCTGTAGCTGAAGACTCCTGTGGGAAAGGAGTAGCAATCTGTTATCAGCGGAGTGCTTGGAGATGACACTCGACTGTAGGGGAATGTAGATAGGTGGGTCCTTGGGCCGATGGCAGATGACAGCGCCCCCAGGAGGATATTCTGAGAGAGACCACCGGCTAGGCTTGGATATGGAGACAGACACAGATAGTTCTTTTATTAGACAGGTTAGTAGAACCACCAGAGGTGGCAGTAGTGAGGTGATATGC
Organism: Rhinatrema bivittatum; assembly: GCF_901001135.1. Classification (NCBI taxonomy): domain Eukaryota; kingdom Metazoa; phylum Chordata; class Amphibia; order Gymnophiona; family Rhinatrematidae; genus Rhinatrema; species Rhinatrema bivittatum. The sequence goes on from NC_042615.1 coordinate 9,095,389, forward strand.
CTGGCAGGGCTGAAGTCCCTCAGATTGGAACAGTGATCCCAGGGTTGCTGAGCTGTAGAGAAACTATAGATAGTGAGTAGACAGGGTATGCGGTGTACATAACCAGAACTAGAAGACAACTTACATAAGTTCTTAATGAAGCTCAGTAGCTGGAAAGGGTTAGGCCCTCGAGGAGCGAGTACCTGGTTCCAGGGAAAGGTCTGAGAGCACGATGGTAACTCACAAATGTCTGTATCCGTGATAGCTTCCAGGCAGTAGAGATTCTTCAGAGTATTCAGGAACATAGGCCCTCGAGGAGCGAGTACCGGTTCTATCTGCAATCTGAAATAAAGAAAAGAGAGCGAGGCCCCCGAGGAGCGGGTACCCCTGGTAAGTTTGAGGAGGCAGAGGTAGCTAGGATGACTCCGTAGACGAATCCCTTGCTAACTCGATCTGTTAGCAAAATCTGAGACCTTTTGTATTGGAAGCAGATGACATCATCTCGGGGGACACCCCCGAGGTTCGCGCCCTTGCTGGTACATCAATGGGAGCGCGCGCCCTATGTCATCAGGAACATGGCGGATCCACAGCGTCGTGCTGGTCCGGGGACGCCGGAGAGAAGCAGCAAGAAGACGCCGCAGCAGCTAGCCGTCCATCAGGCCCAGAGGGAGTCACCACAGAGGTAGAGAGGGCGGAGTGAGGGTGTCGAGCATACAGACATTTCAAAGTGTATTTTTTTTTCTATTAACATTCTGCTTTTCAGTTGTCAGGGATAATTTGGAATCTTTTAGCTCAGGTAATTCTTTATTTATAGACACATGGATTATTTTTCTTGTTATTGGAACCTCTCTGTTGGGATACTCTAACTCTAATGCTTCATTAGTTTACTTTGAATATACTTCCCTCCAAACCATGTGCTGTTGGGCAACTGTCAGCTTTCCCCTTTGTTCTAGTTTAAAAGTTGCTCTATCTCCGTTTTAAAGGTTATTCCAAGCAGCCTGCTTCCACCTTGGATAAGATGAAGCCCATCCCTTTGGAAAAGACTCTCCCTTCACCAAAAACTTCTCCAGTTCCTAACAAAACTGAATCCCTCTTCCCTGCACCATAGTCTCATCTACGCATTGAGACTCTAGAGCTCTCCCTGCCTCTGGTGACCTGCGCGTGGAACAGGGAGCATTTCAGAGAATGCTACTCTCGAGGTTCTGGTTTTCAGCTTTCTAAGAGCCTAAATTTGCCTTCCAGAACCTCCCTCCCACATTTTCCTATAATATTGGTGTCCACATCTACCACATCAGTCGGCTTCTCCCTAGCACTGTCTAAAATCCTATCTAGGTGACGCGTGAGGTCCACCACCTTCGCACCAGGTAGGCATGTTACTAGGTGATCGTCATGCCCACCAGTAACCCAGTTGTCTATATTCCTAATAATTGAATCACCAGCTATGACAGCCATCCTAACCTTCCCTCTTGGACAGTAGACCTGGGAGACACTTTCTCGGTTTGAAAGGACAATGCATCACCTGGAGAGCAGGTCCTTGCTACAGGATCAATTCCTGCGGCACTAGGTTGATGCTCTCTGACCAAGAGCCCTTCTTCCTCCAAGGCAGCATGAGGACTGCCAAACTGGAGTTGGGACTTGGCTACTATGTCCCTGAAGGTTCCATCTATATATACCTCTCTATCTGCCTCAGCTCTAGCCTCCAGGTATCGTACTCATTCTCTGAGAGACAGGAGTTCTTTGCATTGGGTGCAAACATACAACCTCTCACCGGCAGTTAAAAAATCATACATGTGAAACTCGATGTAAAAGACTGGAAGGCCCTCTCTTGCTGCTGGACTGCTGTCTTCATCTTAATTTTGTTCAGGTCATAGTTACATTTAGGTTGCTCTGCGAGTAGGGATGCATACAATTAGAGTCCTTTAAATCTTAGTGTATTCACTATTTATCTAATAGTGATAAATAAGGGGATGATTAAACTCTTGATAAGGCCTGGGACAATCCTGTATTTAAGTTATAAGGCTGATTATTTTTCTATGTGAAAGTATCTCCTACCTATAAATCAAAGGATGAGCTAGGGGTGGGTAGGATACCATCCAGTTGTGGGGATTTGTTACCCTTTAGTTTGCAGGTATTCCATTATAACATAGATTTGCTTAAATTCCTGTTGCGCGCCCCGTCCGCTCTCGGCCCACGCATGGGCCTGCTCGCCTCGCTAGCTCCTCTGCAGGTCTCGAGTTGGCCTCCCCAGTGGCAGCCACTGGCTCCTCCAGGCCTTGGCATCCCGTGGCAGCAGTCACCGGGCTCCTCCAGGCCTCGGCATCCCGTGGCAGCAGTCACCGGGCCTTCCACTGCGCACCAGGCCTCACACCGGAGTTCGGCGTCCTCTGTGGCGTCGGCCAGGCCACTACGCACACGGACCGCCTGGCCTCTTGTAGGGCCAGGGGCAGGTCCTAGCTCCGTGGCGCATCCTGATTGAACGTACTAATTAAGGAAGTTCCTGCCTGCACTTCTTTGCCTTGGCAATCGGGTCGGCACTGTATGTGTACTAGTTTGCCTCCGCATTCACAGTCTTGCTCCAGCCTTGTTCCAGCATCCTACTGTTCCAACCTTATTCCAGCATCCTCCTGTTCCAGCGTCTGTCTGTCCTGTCTCCCCAAGTAGTACCTTCAGACTGACTCTCTGGTACTGACCTCTGCCTGCTCCGTTGACCATTCTGCTCGCTGCCTGGATCTTGACCTCTGCCTGCCTTTGTGACCTCGTCTGACCTCTGGAACGTGACCCCTGCTTCATTGACTACTCTCGGACTGATTCCTGGTATCTGACCCCTGCTTTGGCAGACACTCCTCGGACTGATCCTCGGAACCTGATCCCGGCTACCATTGACCACGTTTCTTGATTCTGGCTTTGTCCCTTGCCTTGTCATCACCTACGCTGTACTGGCCTTCCCTGATTCTCCAGGCTTACAGTCTAGTGACTGATCATGCTCCCTTGCTACTCATGGGCACACCTCTCTACTACCTCTCCGGGAGATCTTGCGAGGCCCACCTAAGTTCAAGCGGCCTGGGTCCCTACGGGCTCCACCGGGGGGACCGCAGGCTTCCAGTGGTGAAGCTCTTCCTAGCCTCTGTCTCCTCCTGTGCTCTGCCCCCTGGGTGCAGTTGCTTCCTGGTCCCTACCAGGGAGCCATTCTACACTGCTCCAGGACAAGGGTCCACCTCCAAGTGCAACAGGTTGCCAAGGCCATGGACTCTGTGGAGTCTCCCGCCTCCAGGGCCCTACGGGTTTGGCCGCAACAGTCAAAGAACATCACCAAGCTTTGGAATTGTTAGCCCCTTCGGTGGAAGAGCTCCATTCCCAGCTGCTAGATACAGCTTTGGCCAATCTTATGAGCCTATCGGCCTTTATGCTACCCAAAGCATCGCTGGTGTTCCCTGTACCTCCATGATACAACGGGGACCCACGCTTCTGTCATGGCTTCCTCAATCAGTACTTCTTGCAATTTGCACTGCAATCCTCCTTGTTCCTGAAGGAAACCACTAAAGTGACCTTCATCCTTTCCCGCCTTGAGGGGAAGGCTCTTGCATGGGCCTCTCCATTGTGGGAATGCTCTGATCCCCTGCTTTCCAAGTTATGAGTTTGTTGTCTCTTCAAGCAGACCTTCGGAGACCCAGGCTGCCAAGCTGTAGCCAGCCATAATCTACTCCACCTCCGTCAAGGGTCTCGGACCCTCTCAGAGTATACGGTTGAATTCAGGACCCTGGCTACTAAGCTCAGGTGGCAAGAAGATTGTCTGCAAGCCATCTTCCTAGATGGTCTCTCCAGCGTTCTCAAAGATGAACTCTACATCCATGAGACTCCCACGTCTCTAGAGGATCTGATTTCTCTTACCGGAAAGATCGACCATTGACTCCGGCAATAGTGCCTAGAAGTAAAGGCCTCTTGCTCTCCTACTCCATTCCCCACACGTGTCCAGAGTCCTCCAGCCAAGACTCCATCACCACCACCTCCTCCCGTGGTGGAACCCATGGAGGTGAACCGTGGGAGATCTTCTCTGACCAAATGTCTTCATCAGAGGAGGAAGGTCTTTGCCTTTACTGTGGTGCCTCTGGACATCTTCGGCAGTCCTGACCGGTCCGTTCGGAAAACTGCAATGCCTGAGCCCAGCGGGGGTCCCAAGCTTAGGCGCTATTGTCACCGGCCCCTCAACTCCTGCTTCCAGTCTCTCTGGGCATCGAGTCCCACTCCTTCACCTCCACTGCTCTTGTTGATAAAGGGGCAAGTGGCAGCTTCATCATGGATGACATTGTTAAGCTTCTTAACATTCCTCTCCAGCCATTAGAGGTGAGCCTTCGTATTGCCTACATCCAAGGAGAACATCTTCCAGGGCTCATCACCCATCAAAAAGTGTCCGTTCGTCTTACTATGGGCACTCTCCACGAGGAGGAGATCTCTTTCTATGTGTTAAAACACTCCACACATCCAGTCATCCTGGGGCTGCCCTGGCTCCAGTCTCACGAACCCCAGTTCGATTGACATTCCCTGCAATTGGTGCAGTGGGTTTCCAAATGCCAGAAGACATGTCTATGTCAAGTATCTCCAGCCGTCTCTGTCTTGAAGTCTTCCACCCTGTCTGGTTTGCCTACCCAGTATGTCGAATTTGAAGACGTCTTCTCGAAGCAGAAGGCTGACACACTACCTCCGCTACGAAAGCTGAATTGCCCTATAGAACTTCTGCCAGGCACGACGCCTCCTAAGGGCAGAACTTATCCATTGTCTCGTCCAGAAACCCTAGCCATGTCTGAATATATTAAAGAGAACTTAGAAAAAGGGTTCATCAGACCCTCCGATTCTCCCGCCGGAGTGGGCTTTTTCTTTATCAAGAAAAAGGACGGCAGTTTATTCCCTTGTATTGACTACAGAGGGCTCAATGCCATAACCCAAAAAGACCGGTACCCATTGCCCCTTTTCAGTGAGCTGTTTGACCGCCTTCAAGGGGCTCAGATCTTTACCAAGTTGGACCTGAGGGGTGCGAACAATCTGGTACGCATCCAACCTGAAGATATCTGAAAGACCGCATTCAACACGAGGGATGGTCACTATTTATTTATTTATTTATTTATTTATTTATTTAACAGTTTTATATACCGAATTTCTTGTAACAGGGTACAAATCAAAACGGTTTACATAATAACAATAACAGTGCCTCAAATAGTGCAATTACATAAAACAGAGGAATACAGAACTAGGATCATGAAACTGTTGAAACAAACCAGGGTATATATATATCGAACTATGATACATGGCTGGTAGAGAATGGTTAGGTTAAGACCATGGTATTGGCAAAGGGCCTTGGGAATTGGGGCTAAAGTAGGACATATAGCATTTGACTGAATACACCATGATGCCCTTTGGTTTATGCAATGCCCCAGTGGTCTTTCAATGCCTTATGAAAGAAATCCTCTGAGACTTCTTGTACTCATTTGTAGTTGTATATCTTGACGTCATCCTTATCTTTTCAAAAGGCCTTAAATCCCACCAAGATCATGTTAGGATAGTGCTCCAATGCCTAAGAGAAAATCATCTTTATGCCAAGTTAGAAAAGTGTCTTTTTGAGCGAAATCGTTTACTCTTCCTAGGGTACATCATATCCGATCGAGGGTTCTCCATGGATCCAGATAAAGTCCAGGGCATCCGGGACTGACCCCAGCCAATAGGCCTATGGGCGTTACAACGTTTCCTTGGCTTTACTAACTATTACAGGAGCTTCATTGCCAATTGTTCTACCCTAGCTGCTCCGCTTACCGCCATGACCAAGAAAGGGGCTATCACTCGTGTGTGGACTCCCAAAGCACAAGCCGCCTTTCAGACGCTAAAAGACGCATTCTGTTGTGATCCCTGTTTACAGCACCCAGACCCAAGATGCCCATTCATCGTAGAAGTCGACGCCTCTGCAATCGGAGCGGTGGCCTTCTTAAGTCAGTTTTCTCCAAAGGGTAAATTGATACCTTGTTCATTCTATTCACACAGTTTCTCTCCTATAGAGCAGCACTATACCGTTGTTCATTTTTTTAAGTCTCCAGATATTTTCTTCCCCCAGATTCAAGTTTCTTTAAGGGGATCTGCAATGGTTCTGTAAATTTGAAAAATGTGAAGTTTTTTGTTTCCTGATTATGTACTGAACTTGCATGTCCATTTTCTTTATGTAAGATATTATCTTGCTGTATTGTTAAAATGATTAAAAAAAAAAAAAAAAGAAGCTCAACTCTTGAACCCTAGACAAGCCTAATGGGTGCTCTTCTTTGAACGGTTCAATTTCGAAGTATGATATCGCCCAGCTTCCAAGAACCTCCATGCTGATGCACTATCAAGATCCTTTGAACCAGAGGATGTTCCTGATGTTCCCAGACACATCATAGATCCTGCCTGCATATCCCTTACTGTGACCACTACAGTCCCAGTTGGGAAAACTGACGTTCCACATAGATTATGTGAACGAGTTCTGAAATGGGCTCATGATTCCAAGTTGGCAGGACACCCGGGATGTACCAGGACCCTAGAGTGTTGCGGAGATATTACTGGTGGCCCAGCATGGTGCAAGACTCTCGTAACTATGTAGATTCATGTCCCGTCTGTGCCCAACAGAAACCACCTACCAGATGGCCTTAGGGCCTACTCCAACCCTCCCAGCACCTACCAAGCCATAGTCCAGCATCTCAATGGACTTCATCACAGATCTGCCTCCGTTCCAGAACAATACCGTAATCTGGGTCATCATCAACCATTTTTCGAAAATGGGTCACTTTATTCCCCTGCCGGGCTTCCCATTGGCCCCAGAGTTAGCCAAGTTGCTTCTAAAACATATCTTCCACCTCCATGGACTTCCATAGGAAATAATATCCGACCGAGGACCGCAGTTTGCTGCCAGGTACTGGCGCTCTCTATGCAAAAAGTTCAACATTGCCTTGAATTTCACATCAGCCTATCACCCACAGGCCAACGGTCAAGCTGAAAGGACCAACCAGACCTTGAAAACATTTCTTCGTTCCTAGGTGAATGACCAGCAGGACAACTGGTCTGATCTGTTACCCTGGGCTGAGTTGTCACATAATACCCACGTCTCTGCTGCCACCGATGTATCACCATTTTCCGTGGTATTCGGACAACTTCCTCGGTTGCTACTTCCAGTTCCTCTCACCGTTCCTTCTCCAGCCGCGCAATTCATGGCACACACCATTTTCCAGGTGTGGAATCAAGTCAAAGAATGCCTTACGCAGGCCGCTGAGTGCTCCAAGCGCACTTCTGATGCCCACAGACATCTCGCTCCACTCTTCCGACCTGGCCAGAAGGTGTGGTTAAGCACCCAACACATAAGGTTGAGACTCCCTTCTCATCGCCTGGCTCCCAAGTTCATCGGCCCATTTCCAGTTCTCCAGAGAGTGTGAGCAGTGTCTTACCAACTTCAACTACCTCGTGCCATGGGCATCCACAACACATTCCATGTCTCTCTTTTGAAGCCATTGGTCCTCTCCTGGCCCCCTCGCAGAGATCCTTCACCTCCGCGATCTCTACCGAACCAGATTCTATGCTTCAGGTAAGAGAGGTCCTCGATGTCCATCGGCGTCAAGGCAGATGGGAATACCTCTTATCCTGGGAGGGTTATGGGGCCGAGGAGAACTCATGAGAACCTTCCCATAACATTCTTGATAAAGAACTCCTCAGGACATTCCACAGGACCCATCCTGAGAAGCCACGGCCGCATAGAGGGAGGACTAGAGGGGGGGTGTACTGTTGCACCCCATCCACTCTCGGACCACGCACGGGCCTGCTCACCTCGCTAGCTCCTCTGCAGGTCACGGGTCAGCCTCCCCAGCAGCAGCCACGAGCTCCTCTAGGCCTCGGCATCCCGCGGCGGCAGTCGCCGGGCCTTCCACTGCGCACCAGGCCTCATGCCAGAGTTCGGCGTCCTCTGTGGCGTCAGCCACGCCCCTACGTGTGCTCATGCATGGATATTCCGGACTCTTGTAGCACCATGTTGGGTCCTAGCTCTGCGCCGCGTCCTGATTGAACGTACTACTTAAGGAAGTTCCTGCCTGTGCTTCCTTGCCTTGGCAATCGGGTCGGCACTGTATGTGTACCTGTTTGCCTCCACGTTCACAGTCTTGTTCCAGCCTTGTTCCAGCGTCCTACTATTCCAGCCTTGTTCCAGTGTCCTACTGTTCCAGCCTTGTTCCAGTGTCTTCCTGTTCCAGCATCTGTCTGTCCTGTCTCCCCAGGTAGTACCTTTGGACTGACTCTCTGGTACTGACCTCTGCCTGCTGCATTGACCATTCTGCTCGCTGCCTGGATCTTGACCTCTGCCTGCCTTCATGACCTCATCTGACCTCTGAAACCTGACCCCTGCTTCGTTGACTACTCTCGGACTAATTCCTGGTATCTGACACCTGCTTTGGCTGACAATCCTCAATCCTCGGAACCTGACCCCGGATGCCATTGACCACGTCTCTTGATTCTGGCTTTGTCCCTTGCCTTGTCATCGCCTATTCTCTACTGGACTTCCCTGATTCTCCAGGCCTACAGCCTAGTGACCGACCGTGCTCCCTTGCTGCTCGTGGGCACACCTCTCTACTACCTCTCCGGGAGACCCTGCGAGGCCCACCTAAGTCCAAGTGGCCCGAGTCCCTACGGGCTCCACCCAGGGGGACCGCGGGCTTCCAGTGGTGAAGCTCTTCCTAGCCTCTGTCTCCTCCTGTGTTCCACCCCCTGGGGGCAGGTGCTTCCTGGTCCCTACCAGGGAGCCGTTCTACACTGCTCCTGGACAAGGGTCCACCTCCAAGTGCAACTATTCCTCAGAATCATCATTATCAGGAAATATTTCTAGTGTGGGTATGTTCCCAGTATCCTCCTCAATAAAGACCAAGGCAAAGAATTCAGTTTTTCTGCTCTTTCCTTGTCCTCCCTAAGCACCCTGTTTTATCCTTGGGTCGTCGACTGTCGACTGACTCCTTTCAGTCTTTTTGAATCAAATGTCATTGAAAAATGTATTATTATTTGTTTTTGCCCATTTGATATTCTCTTCTCAAATTCTCTCTTGGCCTGTCTTACTTCTGTTTGACCATAACTTGCCAATACTTATGCTCGTGAATGCTTTTGTCATTTGGGTCTGCTTTTTATATTATGAAAGATGCTTTCTTAGATTTAGCTGTCTCTTTCACTTCATCAGTAAACCATGTTGGCAGTCATTTGGTCTTCCTTCAACCTTTTGTAATGCATGGAATACATTTTCTCTGGTGTCCAAGATGATATTTTTAAGTGATGTCCATATCTCATGCAAACGTTTTGATCTTGGCAACCACTCTTTATAAGTTTTTTTTCTAATTAATTTTCTTATTCTATCAGCATCTCTTTTTAAAGTTATGCTACTGCAATAGTTTTAGTTAATGTGCTTCCTCCAGGGATTATATCAAATCTGATTGCATTATGATCACTAATGCTAAGCGACCCCATCACATTAACCCTTGCACTAAATTGTGCATTCTACTGAGAATTATTTGTAATAGCTGCCCCTGCATGAAGCAGTCATTTATAGCATCTAGATACTTCACCTCCCTAGCATGTCCTGATTAGACATTTACCCAATAAATTCTAGGGGTGTGCATTCGTTTTCGTCGTATTGGCGATCCACAACGTATCTTGCCATATACGTTATATACATGGGGAGGCGAAACGCATCGCAACTACCCACGTATGTACCGTATTATCCGTTTAATTTGGTGCGCCCCACAGCGCGCACTTTTCTTCGCCCCCATTAGCTACTAGCTAGCTTAGGATTTTCACAAAATGGCAGCACCCATGCCCTACATTTTGGTATCCATGCCGACCTGTCTGACCCTTTCCTGTGAGTCACTGTGACTCACAAGAAAGGGTTGAACAGGTCGGCATGGATACCAGAATGCAGCGTATCTGCACTGACATTTTGTGAAATGCACTGAATTCAGCCAATTGCACTGTCATTCAGTGCTCTCTGTCGATTTTACTGATGAGCCAGCACTATATAAAGATCAGCACGAGGAGAGCCACGCATTTTATTTCCAGCGATGCTGTGGGGAGGTGGGCTTGGTGTAAGAGGAGGCTGCACTGAGAGATAGGCTAGTTAAGGAAATAAAAAGCTAATTATTCTTTATTTTGAAGCAGTGCTAGGGCCAGCTAGTCCTGTTTCTTTCAAGCTGTTTATTTAGGTGATCTGACTGAGAAGAGAAGCTGTGCCAGGGAAAGAAGCAGCTACCACTCACTATTAGGGTGCTGTGGCTGGCTTGGAGAGATATATTATTTTCAATTTCATCCATTTTTCTGGAGTGACAAAAATTCCAGCTTTTTTAAACTGACTTTTTAAATTCAAGTCACTTAGTCTCTCTGTGCACTGGGCTTCAGTGGGTAGTGGTTAGTTTTAACAGACTGAACTTAACTATTGGGTGGGTCTGTGCAGTCAAGTGCCCAGGGAGTCTGCTTTTATTGTGCTTACAAGCAAGCAGCTTCTGTGTGCACACCACACACATTAGTGCACAGCCAGGCACCGTGACAGTGGGCAGTGGGTATTTTTAACAGACTGAACCTAAATATTGGGTGGGTCTGTGCAGTCAAGTGCCCAGGGAGTCTGCCTCTTCTGTACTTACAAGCAAGCAGCTTCTGTGTGCACATCACACACATTAGTGCACAGTCAGGCACCGTGATAGTGGGCACTACTCAGTGACAATAAATCCATAATGTCAGGGAAAGATAGATGTAGTCGAGTGATAGGGACTGGCAGAGGAGGCACCTCAAAAGACACTAGTGCAACACCACCAGTACAGTTACAAAGGCACGTGTCACAATCTAAACTCTTTGTAGGGGCTGGCAGTTCCATCCAGAAAAAAATGAAACCTGACCATGATGCATCGCCATCGCCACCACATGTTTCTGGCCCTGTAGTTTTGGAGGTGAGGGAAGGGTAGGCAGAGTCATGCCAGACAAAATGTAGACACCCAAAAGCAGCAGGGGGACAGAAGTCTCGACTAACACTTAGCGTTGACAAGGTAGCGCAGTCACTGTTTGCTTCTGATTCAGATGAAGAATCTTCTTGTGTGGGATTCTCATCAGAAACGGAAGTAATAGTGGATAATCTTCGGTAGGATCAGTTAGTCCTGTCTTAGCCTCCACTTCAGTGCAGCAGGGGAGAGATGAAAGTGATGATGTGGAGGAGGAGCAGTCAGCACAGGCACAGAGGGTGACTGAGGCGCCCCCTGGCATTGCTTTTCAGGGTGCACCCACTACCTCAGCTCCAGTGGCAGCTTCCACCCCCAAGGCTTTAGAGAGGGGAGGATCGTGAAAGACATCAGCGATCTGGAGCCACTTTAAAGTGACGGAAGACCCGCGTTATGCTCGGTGTAATTACTGTGCCAGGGCTATTAGCAGAGGCAAGCAAATGGGACATCTATCTAATTTTGGCATGAACCATCCTAAGAAGAGGCAACACCCAACAAGATTACTGCCATCTGGGGATGGTGACAGTACCAGTCGGGGGACCCCTTCCAAGCAGTTTGCAGTGGTAGAAAAGCAGCAGAGTCAGCTCATGCCCTTATTCCCTTCTAGCAGTCAGATGGCAGACCAGCAACCCCCTGACATGTGGCAGAAGCGACAATCCACCATAGAGGAAATGGGGTGGAGTGCGGTAATGCTATCCCGGGGTAGGAGGCAGGCAGCCTCAAACATTGTAACCAGGACCATTGGGGAAATGATTGCCCTTGATGACCAGCCTTTGCAGTTAGTGGAGAATGTGGGTTACAAGCGTTTTCTGAAAGTTGTACTTCCAAATGAAAAAGTCCCCTCCAGAACCACATTTAGTAGAAAGGTCATCCTCAGACTGTACAAGCAGTGTCGCAGTCGCATGCAAGCGCTGCTAGCTAAGGCAGAGGGAAGAGTACATTTCACCTGCGATATCTGGACCGCCATGAAAGCTGCACACTCTTACCTCTCTCAGACAGCACACTGGTGGGACATGGCTGAGACAGGGGCAGCCAGCAGCTCTATTACTGAAGAAGTATCAGGGTGGAGGTGGGCTTTACTGCACACCCAGCTGACGGACCAGCTACAGGATATTGTTAGTCCCTGAGGAAGCCTGATTGTTCAGGCGAAACAAGGAGATCCTTTGTTGGACAGATAGAGAAGGGTTTGGATATAAAAACAATAATATACCTGATATTGTTATATTGCTTGTAATCAATTGTAACTATTGACCATTGAACATCATTTGTGTATGTAGATGTTTTTATATGATGTGTGATTGATGAATGAGTGTGTGAGTTTAGATTTTAAATGTTTAGATAGGGAAACACCTTCTAATTATACCAGCGAGACAGAAAAACTCAGGCAGAGTTCTTTGTCACAGACAATGGTGCAAACATGGTTAAGGCAATAAACGATGGGTGCTTTAAGAACATCCGATGTTTTGCACACACTCTGCACCTGGTAGTGAAGTCAGCTCTGGGGTTGGATTCCAATGACAAAGAGAATGAATACCTGCATAGGTTAATACAGACGTGCAGGAACATAGCAGCGCACTTCCACAGAAGTGTCAAGGCGGGGCAGGTCCTCCGACAAAAGCAGACTGATTTGGAGATGCCTCACAAGCGTCTCATTCAAGAGATTGCCACCCGATGGAATTCCACCTTTATGATGCTGGAGAGGTTAGTGGAGCTGCAGACACCCCTTCATGAACTTTCTGGTACAATGGACATAGGTGTGCAGAATCCACTAGGGCATCATGATTGGTTAGTCATGAGTCAGCTGGTAAAAATCCTGCAGCCCTTCAAGGATGTCACGGAGCTGAGTTCCAGAAGTGCCACCTTGGCTGACATCATCCCTATAGTTCATCTCCTGGATGAACGTTTGGAGGCCTTTAAACAGGAAGAGGGAATGACAGTTGAGGTGCTGTATTGTCTGGATGTTTTGCAGCAGCAGGTGAAAGAGAGATTAAGGCCTTTAACAGACAATCGCACATACATGCTTGCCTCAGTCTGTGATCCTCGTGTGAAAGGGAAACTCGCCCTACAGTACGATTGTCTCTTATTGCTGAAGGACCTGCTGTTAGCAAAAGTCCGTGAACAGGAGTCCCATAGGCAGAGACAGATTAGGCTTCAAGCAGAGGTGGAAACAGCGGGCACTTCAGAGAGTTGTGCTGCTAGCCCAAGCAGGAGTAGCACTGTGTCAGTGACAGATAGTACCTCCTCCTCCATGTCAGAACGCCCAAGGCATGTTGCCTATAAAGATTCATATTTTGTGCAACGGACGAGAGAGAAAGCAGTTGGCATGAGTGACTCTCAGCCCGCCCAAGCAAAGGAGACACCAGCACAGCTCTCAGTGACACGGTATCTCTCAGAGCCGATAGAGAACATGCAGACAGATCCGCTGGCATATTGGACACACAAGTCCACTGTCTGGCCACACCTAGCCAAAGTGGCTCAGCGATATCTGTCATGTCCACCAACAAGTGTGCCCAGTGAACGTGTATTTTCAATGACAGGGGATATCATGAGCCCTCACCGCTCCAGGCTGGCACCAGAGATTATGGAAATGCTAGTGTTTTTAAAAGTAAACCTGCCTTTGCTTGGGTTTCCAAATTTTCCCTGTGAATGGCAAGATGAATACTGGCAGATGGCAGAGAAAAGTCCAAAGTGGTATAGTGAAATTGAAAGGTGGAAATGATCAATGTGTGGAGGGAGACGAAGAAATGGCAGAAATATTAAACGAATACTTCAGCTCTGTGTTCACTAAAGAAGACCCTGGAGAAGGACCATCTCTACACAACAAGAAACTGGAGGGAAGCGGAACAGAGGAAAATCCATTTACAGTAGATAATGTATGGGAAGAGCTAAAGAATCTGAAAGTGGACAAAGCCATGGGGCCTGATGGGATTCATCCAAGGATACTGAGGGAGCTCAGAGATGTGCTGGCGGGACCGCTGTGCGACCTGTTCAATAGATCCCTAGAAACGGGAGTGGTGCCGAGTGATTGGAGAAGAGCGGTGGTGGTTCCTCTTCACAAGAGTGGGAACAGAGAGGAGGCTGGTAACTACAGACCAGTTAGCCTCACTTCAGTGGTGGGAAAAGTAATGGAGTCACTGTTGAAAGAGAGAATAGTGAACTATCTACAGTCCGGAGAATTGATGGACCAGAGGCAGCATGGATTCACCAGAGGAAGATCCTGTCAGACAAATCTGATTGACTTTTTTGACTGGGTAACCAAGGAATTGGATAGAGGAAGAGCACTCAATATCATATACTTGGATTTCAGCAAAGCTTTTGATACGGTTCCGCACAGGAGACTGGTGAATAAAACGAGAAGCTTGGGAGTGAGTGCCGAGGTGGTGACCTGGATTGCAAATTGGTTGACGGACAGAAGACAACGTGTGATGGTAAATGGAACCTTCTCTGAAGAGAGAACGGTTTTAAGTGGTGTACCGCAAGGATCGGTGTTGGGACCGGTCCTGTTCAATATCTTTGTGAGCGACATTGCGGACGGGATAGAAGGTAAGGTTTGTCTTTTTGCGGATGACACTAAGATCTGCAACAGAGTGGACACGCCGGAAGGAGTGGAGAGAATGAGACGGGATCTAAGGAAACTGGAAGAGTGGTCGAAGATATGGCAGCTGAGATTCAATGCCAAGAAGTGCAAAGTCATGCATATGGGGAGTGGAAATCCAAATGAACTGTATTCGATGGGGGGGGGGAAAGGCTGATGTGCACGGAGCAGAAGAGGGAGCTTGGGGTGATGGTGTCTAATGATCTGAAGTCGGCGAAACAATGCGACAAGGCGATAGCTAAAGCCAGAAGAATGCTGGGCTGCATAGAGAGAGGAATATCGAGTAAGAAAAGGGAAGTGATTATTCCCTTGTACAGGTCCTTGGTGAGGCCTCACCTGGAGTACTGTGTTCAGTTCTGGAGACCGTACCTTCAAAAAGACAAAGACAAGATGGAGGCGGTACAGAGAAGGGCGACCAGGAAGGTGGAGGATCTTCATCGGATGACGTACGAGGAGAGATTGAAGAATCTAAATATGTACACCCTGGAGGAAAGGAGGAGCAGAGGTGATATGATACAGACTTTCAGATACTTGAAAGGTGTTAATGATCAAAAGACAACGACAAACCTTTTCTGAAGGAAAAAAATCAGCAGAACCAGGGGTCACGATTTGAAGCTCCAGGGAGGAAGATTCAGAACCAATGTCAGGAAGTATTTCTTCACGGAGAGGGTGGTGGATGCCTGGAATGCCCTTCCGGAGGATGTGGTGAAGACCAGAACTGTGAAGGACTTCAAAGGGGCGTGGGATAAACACTGTGGATCCATAAAGTCAAGAGGCTGCCAATGAAGAGTGGGTGACTCGCCAGAATGATGGCTACTGCCTGGAGTCAATACCCTTATTAAATAAACATACACAGGCTTACGGTGACTCCAACATCGCTCTAAGCTTCAATAGCAAGAGGAAATGTGGAAAAAAGGATTCACACTCACAAAGAGGGGAGTAGCTGGCTTGTTACGGCGGTTACTACCCCAAATCAAATAAGCCTGATACTTCACTTTCAATGCATATACAGCAAAGTTCTCTGATTCAACGGCAGGGGAGAAGAAAAACTGATACTTCACACATCCAGCAGAGCTCTCTGCTTCAATGGCAGGGGAGAAGAAAAGAGGGTTCGCACTCACAAAGCGGGGAGTAGCTGGCTTGTTACGGCGGTTACTACCCCAAACCAAATGTGCCTGATACTTCACTTTCGATGCACATCTAGCATGGCTCTCTGCTTCAACGGCAGGGGAGAAGAAAAACTGATACTTCACGCATATCCAGCATAGCTCCCTGCTTCAACGGCAGGGGAGAAGAAAAACAACCAATAAGGGCTAATAACATAGTCTGGGTAAAACAAATAAGCATGGGTGCAGCTTGCTTATTGCGGCGGCTACTACTACTACCCCTAACGAATCAAGCTAGATATTTCACTTGGATGCAGCTCCATCACTGCTCTCTACATTAAAGGTGGGGGTGGAAGGGAAATAGAACCAAGAGCTAAGAGAAACAGATAAGTATGAGAGAAAATATGTGTGAAGCTTGCTGGGCAGACTAGATGGGCCATTTGGTCTTCTTCTGCCGTCATTTCTATGTTTCTATGTTTCTATGAATAAAAGCAATTCAAAGCCATGCAGCAGCTCCAACTGCCTCCTATGCTCCAGATAATATAAGCACTGCAGCACATGTACCTGACCTCAAACGCTGTGCCTGACCATCCACTGCCCAGGCCTTATGTTTCTACAAGTGTTTGACCTCGACTGCTGTGCCTGTTTGTCCAGGCCTTATGTCCCTAGGTGTGATTGACCTCTGTCCTCGACTGCATTGCCTGTCTGTCTGGGCCTTGTGTTCCTACAAGTGTTTGACCTCAATTGCTCTGCCTGTTCGTCTGGGCTTTATGTCCCTAGGTTGGATTGACCTCTGTCCTCGACTGCTGTGCCTGTCCGTCCCAGCCTTATGTTCCTGCAAGTGTTTGACCTTGATTGCTTTGCCTGTCCGTCCAGGCCTTGTGTTCCTACAAGGGTTTGACTTAGATTGTAAGCCCTCTGGGGATAGGGAAATACCTACAGTACGTGAGTGTAATAGACTATGAAGTGCTGGAAACATTTGAAAATAGCAAAATAAATAAATAAAGAAAAAAACCTGCTGTGCCTGTCCATCCAGGGCTTGTGTTCCTAGGTGGGATTAACCTCTGTCCTCTATTACTGTGCCCTGTTCGTTCAGGCCTTATGTCCCTAGGTGGGATTGACCTCTGTTCTTGACTGCTGTGCCTGTTTGTGCAGGCCTTATATCCCTAGGTGGGATTGACCTCTGTCCTCGACTGCTGTGCCTGTCCGTCCAGGCCTTCTGTTCCTACAAGTGTGTGACCTCAATTGCTTTGCCTGTCCGTCCAGGCCTTATGTCCCTATGTGGGATTGACCTGTGTCCTTGACTGCTTTGCCTGTCTGTCCGGGCCTCTAAGGCTGTGCTTGTCTGTCCAGCTTGGAGCTAGGATGTAGTTTTCATGATCTTCATAATATGGGCCATTTTCCCTAGATGATTTTTAGTTGCCACATTAATGTTTCTAGTGCTATAGAAAACTGGTGGTAGTTGTACTCTAGTTCATCCTCTGTGTTCCCATTGTTTACAGAGGCACTGTAGGCTACAAAGTCAACATAGGTTGATATTGTAGATTTGGACATGAATAGGAGTTTTCTTATTTCTGAGAGCTCTTCAAGTTCCTTTGTCATCAGCTGAAGTGCATAAGTACAGTCAGTAGCTTCTGGGTATTCACTAGACGCCAACGGAAACACCCCACTCTAGGGGTGAACCTGTTCTAGGGAGCCCTTTCCTGCACAAAGGAAAGGAAACTCTCTTCTGGGCCAGCCTGTCTTGCCCCTATCAAAACCACAGGGACCAGACTACCTCAGCTCTGCCAGCTTGTCTTACCCCTATCAGCTTTCTGCCACTCTGCCTCACTTAACTCCTTGTGGTGTTCTTGCCATTATCATGGTTCCTCAGTGTGTTGGTGCTAGTCTTTCTGCTTGCTGTGTTCCCCCTTCATTGGCCTGTTGGATGTCAATGACCTGGTGAAAGAAGCAGCAGTTAAGTACTAGAAGAGGGAAAGTCTGTCTCCTTAACTGAACTCTTGCCTCTTCCTCCAGCGAGGTGACAGGCAAGCAGCACCCAACCCCCATCAGCAGCTGCCCACCATGGAGCAGATTTAGTTATTTATTTAAAAATACTCCCCTAAGATATAGACAAAGATGATAACTGGCTGGCCAGCACCATTTTCTCAGGGACAACACAGGGCCTGGAGTCTATGAGATTCTCTGAGCCCAACTAGGCCACCAGTATGTTATATGAATTGGGGGGCTTGGGAGGGTCTGGAGGCTGGGGGAGGGAGACTGGGGGAGGGAATTGGGAAGGGAGGGTAAGGACTCACGTCGTGCATTTTAAAAATATTTCTTTTACATGTTCTTGCTTTTGGCTGCCTCTAAAGGCAATGGAGGGTGGGACAGGAGGGTCTCTCACAAGACCCCTGGGGTTTTGTTACAGTTGGGGGGGGGGGGGGATTTCAGGCCACTCCAAGCCCTTTGATTCACTGCCTTGGGAGCATCGGGGTATGTTTTGTGTCTCGATGCTCCCAGGGAAATTTAGCTAGAACTGCAGAGCTGTAGCTTTCAAGAAAATAATGTGACTTGTGATTTTCAGGCAAGCAGTGCAATGAAATTGCCTAGTAATGAGCTGCTTTGCATGCATTTGCAAAGTATTTGGATGCAATGCAGCTCATTTCGATTTTGGTGTATTGGAAGCAAAACAATGTACAATATTTATAATACTGCATATTATTGCTACCGCAAGGCATTGACCACATGTTAAACACCCTTAGGCGGCTTGCAAAGATCCCCTTGAATAAAAAAAACCCAAATTTTGAGCCCCAAATACTATGCATTGCTTCTCCCACTGGCTTTAGTGGAAAACGAATGAATTAATTACATGAAGAAACTAATAATTAAATAAATCACTGAGAAAAATTAAGTGACTGAGCTGAAAATGTTCTCTGTACACAAACCAAATGATAGGAGGAAAACCACAATCTCTCTCACAGCTGGAAGCAGGGTCATGGCATAGCTTCTGTCTCTCTCCCCCTCTTTCCATCTCAGTACACTGTCTCCTTAGCTAATTGGCCCTTTGCCACAGGCAGCATCCTGATTGGCTACCACAAATGTCACTCTCAGCTGACTGACCGTGGAGATTCTGCATGCTAGGGAGATCTTGCAGCTGTAACCCTCTACTTGCAGACTGGCAGTTCCCTGACATGCATGCAGTATTGGTAAATAGCTGAATAAATTAAACACAATTCACAGGCATAGTGGATTCTCTGTAAGAACAAAATGGTACCAGCTCTAGATGTACAAGTCCCCTGCTTAATCTAACAGCTAGGTAGCCTTTTATGTCTTATCACCTACTTTTTCTGCTAATACAAACAGATCTGAAACCTGTTGAAATTACTTTCCAAACACTCGGTCATTCCATGCTAATTCATGTTAGGTTTGTAACCTCCGTGCAGGTTCCTCCAGCCTTCATGGAAGCCTGACACAGCTGTAGCCCTGATGTTAGGCTTGCAATCTCGCCTGTTCCATGCAGGCTTGGAAGTCTGATTCAGTAGTACTTCTGTCAGTTTTGTGGGTGCTGCGGGCAGTTGAGGACCACTAGTGTCAGATCTGCCTTCTGTATTAACTCTTCAGCAGCTAACAGATGAGAGACTGAACAAGTGACATGGGAGGCAGATCTGATATTGGTGGTGCTCAAGCAGGCACAGCACCCATTGAGCTGGAGCCTATTTATTATTTTTATTTCATACTCACCTTTTTGAATACAAAATTCACCTAAAGCCTCTCATGTTAGTTTTGTAAACATAGTTATTCCATGTAGGTTTCTCCAGCCTTCCTGAAAGCCCTATGCAGCCACATCACCACTCTCTGCACTTTGACTTGTATTCTTGCCTCTTCAGCCATCTAATATTCCACATGGCTAAGAAAACTCTCCGTCCCCTGTCACATTATGAAACACCAAATGGTTTCATTATCAGTATCAAGAGTGAGGCTTATGGACTGATGACACTGATGTATTGGTTCTTCACCAGTATGAGAGTCATGAGGCACCTGGAAACACTTAGTTGGTTTACGAGTTCATTCATGATAGCAAAATCAACTAAAGTACATGAATTTGGTGTTCTTCCTGTTTACCCTTCTAGTACAGGTTATACCTGCCTCGTTGTTCCTTGAACTGCACTTCTCCCATTCAGCAAATCCTAGATTTAACAAGTTACATATAAACCAACCCCATGACATTCTGATTATTAATATGGGGGCAATTCAGAATAATCTGTGCAGATGCAAGGTCAATGGATACTTTTTGTACCTGCATTGCTTGTAGGTTTTCAATGGGAAGCTACACTGGCAGTTTCTCTTCAAACATTAGCTATGAGATTGATGGGTACAAAATCACTGATGAACATTGCACCTGCTAATTCTGTGCTTGAAAATCAGTCTTTGCACAAATTTTCCCTCCATCCCAGGACAGCCCATTTAATCTAGCTGCTCAGAGGGTGCAATTTTCACCAATGAGGATTTAGCCAGGTAACTCCTTAGATAGCCAACTAGATTCATTCAAATCTAGTTGGCTATCATTCAAATCGCCTAAATCCGCCCAAAACCGGGCGGATTTAGGCGAGCAGGGCCCTGCGCGCCGGTGAGCCTATTTTACATAGGCCTACCGGCGCGCGCAGAGCCCCGGGACTCGCATAAGTCCCGGGGTTCTCCGAGGGGGGTGTGTCGGGGGTGGGCTCGGTCGTCGCGGCGTTTAGGGGGCATGTCGGCAGCGTTTTGGGGGCGGGTACGGGGGCGTGGCTATGGCCCGGGGCGGTCCGGGGGCTTGGCTGCACCCTCCGTACCCGCCCCAGGTCGCGTCCCGGTGCGCAACAGGCCTGCTGGCGCGCGGGGATTTACTTCTCCCTCCGGGAGGCGTAAATCCCCGGAGAAAGGTAAGGGGGGGGTGTAGACAGGGCCGGGCGGGTGGGTTAGGTAGAGGAAGGGAGGGGAAGGTGAGGGGAGGGCGTTAGAGGATTCCCTCCAAGGCCGCTCCGATTTCGGAGCGGCCTTGGAGGGAACGGGGGTAGGCTGCGCGGCTCGGCGCGTGCCGGCTATACAAAATCAATAGCCTTGCGCGCGCCGATCCAGGTTTTTTAGCAGATACGCGCGGCTCCGCGCGTATCTACTAAAATCCAGCATACTTTTGTTTGCGCCTGGAGCACCAACAAAAGTACGCCTATTCGCGGTATTTGAAAATCTACCCAATATTGTCTTCTTCCTCAAATATTGTCTTCCTCCTGTCTTGAAAAACTCAGAATCTCCACATAAAACATGAAAGATGAGCTTTATTGGTGTATATAAGAACATTTTAGGAACATTATTCACTTTTAACATGTTTTATGAATGTAATGTCAATGATAGCTTGCATACACTGCACAATACCATTATCATTGCATATATTTTTCACCTTACAATGAATCTCAAGGCAATTTATAATACATCAAACAAAACATACAATTTAAAAACAAAATAATAAACATACAGCATTCAACACTAAGTAACCCACACTATCCTAACAACACAAGCCTGTATCCATCCCATCTACATACATCTGTAACAATCCCAACAAAACAAGCCTGGACAAACCCAACTATATATACCTGTAACTGTCCCATCTACATGCCTGCAACAACCCAAACTAAATGTGCGAGCAACAAACCCAATTATATATAACTGCAATTGTCCCATCTACACGTCTACACATCTGTATTCCACACATTAAGAAAGGTGGAAAGAAGGCAAAACGATTACCGGCATGGTTAAAAGAGGAGGTGAAAGAAGCTATTTTAGCCAAAAGATCTTCATTCAAAAATTGGAAGAAGGATCCAACAGAAGAAAATAGGATAAAGCATAAACGTTGGCAAGTTAAATGTAAGACATTGATAAGACAGGCTAAGAGAGAATTTGAAAAGAAGTTGGCTGTAGAGGCAAAAACTCACAGTAAAAACTATTTTAAATATATCCAAAGCAGAAAGCCTGTGAGGGAGTCAGTTGGACCGTTAGATGATCGAGGGGTTAAAGGGGCACTTAGAGAAGATAAGGCCATCGCGGAAAGATTAAATGATTTCTTTGCTTTGGTGTTTATTGAAGAGGATGTTGGGGAGGTACCCGTAATGGAGAAGGTTTTCATGGGTAATGATTCAGATGGACTGAATCAAATCACGGTGAACCTAGAAGATGTGGTAGCCCTGATTGACAAACTGAAGAGTAGTAAATCACCTGGAATGGATGGTATACACCCCAGAGTTCTGAAGGAACTAAAAAATGAAATTTCAGACCTATTAGTAAAATTTTGTAACCTATCATTAAAATCATCCATTGTACCTGAAGACTGGAGGATAGCAAATGTAACCCCAATATTTAAAAAGGGCTCCAGGGGCGATCCGGGAAACTACAGACCGGTTAGCCTGACTTCAGTGCCAGGAAAAATAGTGGAAAGTGTTCTAAACATCAAAATCACAGAACATATAGAAAGACATGGTTTAATGGAACAAAGTCAGCATGGCTTTACCCAGGGCAAGTCTTGCCTCACAAATCTGCTTCACTTTTTTGAAGGAGTTAATAAACATGTGGATAAAGGTGAACCGGTAGATATAGTATACTTGGATTTTCAGAAGGCGTTTGACAAAGTTCCTCATGAGAGGCTTCTAGGAAAAGTAAAAAGTCATAGGATAGGTGGCGATGTCCTTTCGTGGATTGCAAAACTGGCTAAAAGACAGGAAACAGAGAGTAGGATTAAATGGACAATTTTCTCAGTGGAAGGGAGTGGACAGTGGAGTGCCTCAGGGATCTGTATTGGGACCCTTACTTTTCAATATATTTATAAATGATCTGGAAAGAAATACGACGCGTGAGATAATCAAATTTGCAGATGACACAAAATTGTTCAGAGTAGTTAAATCACAAGCAGATTGTGATAATTTGCAGGAAGACCTTGTGAGACTTAAAAATTGGGCATCCAAATGGCAGATGAAATTTAATGTGGATAAGTGCAAGGTGATGCATATAGGGAAAAATAACCCATGCTATAGTTACACAATGTTAGGTTCCATATTAGGTGCTACAACCCAAGAAAGAGATCTAGGTGTCATAGTGGATAACACATTGAAATCGTTGGTTCAGTGTGCTGTGGTCGTCAAAAAAGCAAACAAATGTTGGGAATTATTAGAAAGGGAATGGTGAATAAAACTGAAAGTGTCATAATGCCTCTGTATCTCTCCATGGTGAGACCGCACCTTGAATACTGTGTACAATTCTGGTTGCCGCATCTCAAAAAAAATATAATTGCGATGGAGAAGGTACAGAGAAGGGCTACCAAAATGATAAGGGAATGGAACAGCTCCCCTATGAGGAGAGACTAAAGAGGTTAGGATTTTTCAGCTTGGAGAAGAGTCGACTGAGGGGGGATATGATAGAGATGTTTAAAATCATGAGAGGTCTAGAACGGGTAGATGTGAATCTGTTATTTATTCTTTCGGATAGTAGAAAGACTAGGGGGCACTCCATGAAGTTAGCATGGGGCACATTTAAAACTAATCGGAGAAAGTTCTTTTTTACTCAGCGCACAATTAAACTCTGGAATTTGTTGCCAGAGGATGTGGTTAGTGCAGTTAGTGTAGCTGTGTTTAAAAAAGGATTGGATAAGTTCTTGGAGGAGAAATCCATTACCTGCTATTAAGTTCACTTAGAGAATAGCCACTACCATTAGCAATGGTAACATGGAATAGACTTAGTTTTTGGGTACTTGCCAGGTTCTTATGGCCTGGATTGGCCACTGTTGGAAACAGGATGCTGGGCTTGATGGATCCTTGGTCTGACCCAGTATGGCATTTTCTTATGTTCTTGTGTTCTTAATCCAAACTAAACGTGCGTGCAACAAACACAATTATATATACCTGCATTCATCCTGTCTATACATGAATGCAAGTAATACCAAACACACCTAGAACAGCATAATCTGAGACCTTTTATAATACAATCTCATGAATATGTAAAATTTTACCTTTAAATCTTTATTATATCACAACTTTCTTAATTATATCATAGCTTACTTAATTTCAGCCAACAAATTTATTAGATACAAAATTGTCCATGAAATTTAATGTACCCAGCACTCAAACAAATCACACAATCCTCAATACCCTAAAATAAATAGCAACCCTTATAGCAACAATCTTTGGAAAAGACAATGAGTTCCAAGGCAACCAATCAGAAGATCAACTTATTGTCCCAAAAACAAAGAGGTTAAAGGGCACTTAACTTGTATCCATTGAGAAAAGAAATCGGCATAATTAAATGTCATCGAGGTTGTAATCAAGAGAAATAAAATGTTGAAATGAACATCCAAAATGTCAAAGTGTTCAAAAACAAGTGCTGAAGTGATCGCTTTTCCTTGTAACAATGGTGTTATTACGAAGACTGTGAGTGCATTGCATAAAGATTATAATTTTCAAAAGTTACTTGTAAACCATCTGAATAGGCTTCTATCAGGTCCGATATGCATCGTAGTTGAGTTATAGTAATAAGTTCCTCATGCAGCAGTGTTACCTCGACATGCCCTGTGACTGGATAAGAGGGCCATTTAAATAAGAGGAGGGTAAGTTAGTAGATGGGAGGCAGTTTGCCATACTGGCATGGAGTAGTTTTATTGGTAAATATGGTGAGTTATCTTTTGGGGTTTTAACTGGGATTTTGGCCTGAGGGGAGGGGGGGTTATGATATTTTATTTATATGTCTCATTATAGAGCACAGACAGTAATCTGATGCAGGCATGAGTTTCGTGCCTAAATACTTCAGCATTGGGAAATTTTAACGCTTTGGGAGACACTTTTAGATATGCTTAATGAGTTACCTTAGCAGACAACTCTCCAAGGAAACTATCCTTGTTTGGTAACTGAGAATGTGTATACTGTGACTGGTGTGTTGGCAGTGCACATACAACAGGAATATCATTGTGCATTATATAACTGTGTCTTGGAGCAGAGACAGCACAGTGAGCAAGGAAGCTTTTATTCCTCTACGGTTTACAAGTAACTTTTGAAAATTATAATCTTTATGCAATGAACTCACAGTCTTTGTAATAACACCATTGTGAGAAGGAAAATTGATCACTTCAGCAATTTCACATATGAAAAGTCCCTTTTCACATGTGATAGCTTGCTAGGGGCGGAGTTGGGGTGGAGTCGAGGCGACGAGGAGGCAGACTCCGCGATGTCTTCACTGGTGGTGATAAGGTAAGACAGAGACATAGAAATGAAGAAAAAGACCAATCGGCCCATCCAGTGTGCCCAGCAAGCTCCCACACTTATTTTCCCATACTTATCTGTTTCATCAGCCACCAAGTTCAGGGCCCTTGTTGGTAATTGTTTGATTCAAATTTCCTGCCATCCCCTGTCATTGATGTAGAGAGTAATGTTGGAGTTGCATCAAAGGTGAACATAAGGCTTAATGGTGAAGGGTAGTAACCGCCGCATCAAGCTTGGTTACCCCGATGCTTGGTTACCCAGACTGCACAGATCAATGCCTTGTTAGATGTTGTCTGAATGTAAAACCTGTTTCCACATTTCCCCCTACTGTTGAAGCAAAGAGCAGTGCTATATATGTATTCAAAGTGATGGATCAGGCTTAATTGGTTTAGGGTGGTAACCGCCGTAATAAGCAAGCTACCCCCACTCTTATTTGTTTACCCAGATTGTGAAGTTCAGTCCTTGTTGGTGGTTGTCTGAATGCAAATCCCCTTTTCAACATTTCCCCTTGCCGTTGAAGCAGAGAGCAATGTTGGAGTTGTGAAGGCTTATTAAGTAAGGGTAGTAATCATCAGGTAGTAGCCTCCATTCCAGTACTCCACCCCCATGGCTCTTCTCTTCATTCCCATCCTCTAGCCTTTATGGATCCACAGTGTTTATACCATGCCCCTTTGAAATCCTTCTCAGTTTTAGTCTTCACCACTTCCTCCAGAAGGGCATTCCAGGCATCCACCACCCTCTCTGTGAAGAAATACTTCCTGACATTGGTTCTGAGCCTTCCTCCCTGGAGCTTCAAATCATGTCCCCTTGTTCTACTGATTTTTTTCCAACGGAAAATGTTTCTTGTTGACCATGGATAATTAAAACCTTTCAAGTATCTGAAAGTCTGTATCATATCACCCCTGCTCCTTTTCTCCTCCAGGGAGTACATATTTAGGTTCTTCAATCTCTCCTCATAAGTCATTTTATGAAGACCATCCACCTTTTTGGTCGCCCTTCTCTGGACCGCCTCCTGTCTCTGTCCCTTTGGAGAAATGGTCTCCAGAACTGAACACAGTACTCCAGGTGAGGCCTCACCATTCACCAAGGCCCTGTACAAGGGGATCATCACTTCCTTTCTCTTACTAGATATTCCTCTCTCTATGCAGCCCAGCATTTTTCTGGCTTTAGCTATCACCTTGTCACATTGTTTCACCGACTTCAGATCATTAGACACTATCACCCCAAGGTCTCTCTCCTGCTCCGTGCACATCAGCCCTTCACCTCCCATCAAATACAGTTCTTTCGGATTTCCACATCCCATATGCATGACTCTGCACTTCTTGGCATTGAATCTCAGCTGCCATATCTTCGACCACTCTTCCAGCTTCCTTAAATCCCGTCTCATTCTCTCCACTCCTTGCAGCATGTCCACTCTGTTGCAAATCTTAGTATCATCCGCAAAAAGACAGACCTTACCTTCTGTCCCATCTGGAATGTCGCTCACAAAGATATTGAACAGGACTGTATCAAAAGCTTTGCTAAAATCCAAGTAGATAACATCAAACGCTCTTCCTCGATCTAATTCCCTAGTCACTCAATCAAAAAAGTCAATCAGATTTGTCTGACAGGACCTTCCCCTGGTGAATCCATGCTGCCTCTGGTCCAGCAATTCTTACAACTGTAGATGGTTCAATATTCTTTCTTTCAGCAGCGACTCCATTACTTTTCTTACCACCGAGGTGAGGCTAACCAGCATGTAGTTTCCAGCCTCCTCTCTGCTCCCTCTCTTGTGAAGCAGGACCACCACCGCTCTTCTCCAATCACTCGGCACCACTCCCGTTTCTAGGGATCTATTGAACAGGTCGCACAGCGGTCCCGCCAGCACATCTCTGAGCTCCCTCAGTATCCTTGGATGAATCCCATCAGGCCCCATGGCTTTGTCCACTTTCAGGTTCTTTAGCTCTTCCCACACATTTTCTACTGTAAAAGGATTTTCATCTATTCCACTTCCCTCCAGTTTCTTGTTGTGTAGAGATGGTCCTTCTCCAGGGTCTTCTTTAGTGAACACAGAGCTGAAGTATTCGTTTAATATTTCTGCCATTTCTTCGTCTCTCTCCACACATTGATCCTTTCCACCTTTCAATTTCACTATACCACTTTGGACTTTTCTCCTTTCTCTGATGTATCTGAAAAATGTTTTGTCATCTCACTTTATCTCTTTGGCAATCCTTTCTTCCATTTGACTTTTTGCCAACTTGATTATTTTCTTTGTGTCCCTCAGTTCCAGCAGATATTCTTCCTTGGGCTCCTCCCTTTGGGATCCTTTATATTTCTTGAACGCTGTTCTTTTAGCCTTTATGTTGTCAGCCACCTCCTTCGAGAACCAGATAGGTTTCATTTTCCTTTTGCTTTTCTTTACTTTTCTAACATATAGATTAGTTGCCTTGGTAATTGCTCCTTTTAGTTTGATCCATTGTTGTTCCACATCTCTCTTGTTCTCCAGCCTTTTAGTTCTCCCTCCAGGTTCTTCCCCATTTCATCAAAGTCCATGTTTTTGAACATGAAAACTCGGGTCTTCGTGCTTCTTCTCCGTATCCTATTTCAGATATGAAACCATACCGTTTGATGATCACTGGTCTGAGGTGGGCACCCACCTGGACATTAGAGACATTATCTCCATTGGTGCGCACTAAATCGAGTATAGCTCCCTCCCTCGTGGGTTCCATTACCATTTGTTTGAACAGAGCCCCTTGCAGGGCATCCACTATCTCTCTATTTTTGTTACATTCTGCAGAAGGGATTCTCCAGTCTACATCCTGCATATTAACATCTCCAACAATCACCACTTCTCCTTTCTTTCCCATCTTTTGGATGTCTTCAACCAGATCTCTGTCAAGCTCTTCCATTTGATTTGGAGGCCTGTAAACCACTCCAATAAAAATGGATGCCCCATCATCTTTTTTTAGGTCGGCCCATAGTGCTTCTTCTTTGCCCCATCTTCCTTTAGCTCACTTACTTGGATATTGTTTCTGACATAAAGAGCCACTCCTCTCCTTTTCCTGTCCTCTCTGTCCTTCCTTAATAAGTTACAGCCCGGTATTGCCATATCCCAATCGTGAGATTCCGTGAACCACGTCTTCGTGACAGCAACAACGTCCAAGTCTGTCTCTACCATTAGGGCTTGTAGATCTGGGATTTTATTGCCCAAACTATGAGCATTTGTGCTCATAGCTTTCCAGCTTTTCTCATTCAGGTTACGTCGCCTTTCTCGGTGGCGCCATTGGGTGCAAAAGCCGGCAGCGATAACACCACGGTGGAGTGATGGCTGCTGTCTTTCACAGGCCCAACCCCCACTTCACCCCCCGCCCCCCATTTTCGCTGGATTCCCCATTCTGCGATAGAAAGGTGAATCCAGGCCTTAGGTTGGTACGTCCGCTAAAAAGCTTGTTATCTCCTGCTTATTTTTAATCAGTAGTACAAGCCTTGGTCCTAAGTCATCTGGACTATTGTGGGACATTATACATTGGGTTCCTGGATGGCAGACAATGTAACTGATAGAGCCCTAACTGGGTTACCTAAAAGGGCACATGTCAGCCCAGTTTTGAGGAAATTATATTGGCTTCCTGTTAATTGGAGAGTGAAATTCAGGGTGGTAACCATTGTTTTCAAGCTTATGCTTTCCCTTGTGCTTTAAGAAATTCCTTTCATTTGTATAGTCCAGGGCGATCATTAAGAACATAAGAAAATGCCATACTGGGTCAGACCAAGGGTCCATCAAGCCCAGCATCCTGTTTCCAACAGTAGCCAATCCAGGCCATAAGAACCTGGCAAGTACCTAAAAACTAAGTCTATTCCATGTAACCATTGCTAATGGCAGTGGCTATTCTCTAAGTGAACTTAATAGCAAGTAATGGACTTCTCCTCCAAGAACTCATCCAATCCTTTTTTTAAACACCCATCCTTTTTTTAAACACAGCTATACTAACTGCACTAACCACATCCTCTGGCAACAAACTCCAGAGTTTAATTGTGCGTTGAGTAAAAAAGAACTTTCTCCGATTAGTTTTAAATGTGCCCCATGCTAACTTCATGGAGTGCCCCCTAGTCTTTCTACTATCCGGAAGAGTAAATAACCAATTCACATCTACCCGTTCTAGACCTCTCATGATTTTAAACACCTCTAATATCCCCCCTCAGTCGTCTCTTCTTCAAGCTGAAAAGTCCTAACCTCTTTAGTCTTTCCTCATAGGGGAGTTGTTCATTCCCCTTATCATTTTGGTAGCCCTTCTCTGTACCTTCTCCATCACAATTATATCTTTTTTGAGATGCGGCGACCAGAATTGTACACAGTATTCAAGGTGTGGTCTCACCATGGAGTGATACAGAGGCATTATGACTTTTTCCGTTTTATTCATCATTCCCTTTCTAATAATTCCCAACATTCTGTTTGCTTTTTAGACTGCCGCAGCACACTGAACTGACGATTTCAATGTGTTATCCACTATGACACCTAGATCTCTTTCTTGGGTTGTAGCACCTAATATGGAACCCAACATTGTGTAATTATAGCATGGGTTATTTTTCCCTATATGCATCACTTTGCACATATCCACATTAAATTTCATCTGCCATTTGGATGCCCAATTTTCCAGTCTCACAAGGTCTTCCTGCAATTTATCACAATCTGCTTGTGATTTAACTACTCTGAACAATTTTGTGTCATCTGTAAATTTGATTATCTCACTCGTCATATTTCTTTCCAGATCATTCATAAATATATTGAAAAGTAAGGGTCCCAATACAGATCCCTGAGGCACTCCACTGTCCACTCCTTTCCACTGAGGTTAGCAAATTCTTGCTTACTAGCCATCTCTCTGGTTAAAAAGTACAATTGGGTGCAAACTAAAGCCAGAGCTTTCTCCTCAGTTTCTGCCATTAAACGGAACAAATTTTCGGCTGAGCTTCGGCAGCAGCAGGATGTAAAGAAGTTCAGAAAGTGATTTTTGAGGGAGCATTTGGGGTGGCAGACTGACTTAGTATGTTAATTTGATTGTTTATGTAAGAATGTAAATTTTATGTTTATTTAAATTTGTAATTATTATTTTTGTGTTTTGATGTTATTATATTGTATTAATTTGTGTACACACTGAACACATTTTTTTGGAAGTGGTGGAATATAAGTAACTTTTAAAAATAAATAAATAGCAGGTCTAACTTAGCTAGATAAGGCTGAATATTGTCCCTTACCTGGCTAAGGTAGTCAGATAAGTAGCTTCTCCCTAGATGCCCCCATTCCCTCCTTCTCCCCTACTTAGCCAGCTAACAATCTAGCCAGTTAAATAGTTATTTGGTTAAGTATCAACTGCTAAATGTGGATGCATATTGAAATAAGCCACTTAGCTGGATAAGTCTCAATTTATCTGGCTAAGTGGTGCTGAATTCGGATCTCTTTTTATTTTGTTATTCTCTTTTTTATTGTATACTTATATCTGCTGAGTCTAGTATAGCAGAAACGGGACATATAAGTGTACAGAACATAACAGAAAAAAATCCCAGCATCAACACAACTGCAACCATCCCATTTATATATGCCTACAACTGTCCCCAGCTATACATGCTGGGATCCATCCCATGTTCACATGGGATGGATCCCAGCTGGCAATCACCCTATCTACACACACAGCTGCATCTGTCCCACCAATACCAAAGGCCTGTGCCACCTTGACACACCACCATCCAACTCACCAACACTAGGGATGTGAATCGTGTTCCATATCGTCTTAACGATAGAAATCGTGTGGCAGGGCAAGAAAATCGTGTTAGGCACGATTTTTTAGTTAAAAAATCGTTAAAAATCGTTTTTTCCGATTAGTGCGCACTAACGGGAGTTAGTGCACACTAACTGAAAATGATACAATTTGACACTTTTCAGGTCAGTTAAGGTCAGTTTAGGAATGAATATGTATTCCTATTGGCTGCCCTCTTATTTATTCATGTTACCAAGTTTCCTACTGACAGTATATGGGGGATGGGAAATGGAAACAGTTGGTAGCTTGACAAAACAAGTAATGTGATCAGTCAATGTGACTAGAACTTGTGCCCTAACCCTGATACCAGGGGTATTGTGATCTTCCTGCACACAGTGCCCTATCCCTATTAATACCAGGAGTGTTGTGATCTTCCTGCACACAGTGCCCTAACCCGGACACCAGGGGTGCTGTGATCTTCCTGCACACAGTGCCCTATCCCTATTAATACCAGGAGTGTTGTGATCTTCCTGCACACAGTGCCCTAACCCTGGCACCAGGGGTGTTGTGATCTTCCTGCACACAGTGCCCTATCCCTATTAATACCAGGAGTGTTGTGATCTTCCTGCACACAGTGCCCTAACCCTGACAACAGGGGTGTTGTGATCTTCCTGCACACAGTGCCCTATCCCTATTAATACCAGGAGTGTTGTGATCTTCTTGCACACAGTGCCCTAACCCTGGCACCAGGGGTGTTGTTATCTTCATGTACACAGTGCCCTATCCCTATTAATACCAGGAGTGTTGTGATCTTCCTGCACACAGTGCCCTAACCCTGGCACCAGGGGTGTTGTGATCTTCCTGCACACAGTGCCCTATCCCTATTAATACCAGGAGTGTTGTGATCTTCCTGCACACAGTGCCCTAACCCTGGCACCAGGAGTGTTGTGATCTTCCTGCACACAGTGCCCTAACCCTGACACCAGGGGTGTTGTGATCTTCCTGCACACAGTGCCCTATCCCTATTAATACCAGGAGTGTTGTGATCTTCCTGCACACAGTGCCCTAACCCTGGCACCAGTGATCTTCCTGCACACAGTGCCCTATCCCTATTAATACCAGGAGTGTTGTGATCTTCCTGCACACAGTGCCCTAACCCTGACACCAGGGGTGTTGTGATCTTCCTGCACACAGTGCCCTATCCCTATTAATACCAGGAGTTTTGTGATCTTCTTGCACACAGTGCCCTAACCCTGGCACCAGGGGTGTTGTGATCTTCATGTACACAGTGCCCTATCCCTATTAATACCAGGAGTGTTGTGATCTTCCTGCACACAGTGCCCTAACCCTGGCACCAGGGGTGTTGTGATCTTCCTGCACACAGTGCCCTATCCCTATTAATACCAGGAGTGTTGTGATCTTCCTGCACACAGTGCCCTAACCCTGACACCAGGGGTGTTGTGATCTTCCTGCACACAGTGCCCTATCCCTATTAATACCAGGAGTGTTGTGATCTTCCTGCACACAGTGCCCTATCCCTAATACCAGGGGTGTTGTGCTCTTCTTGCACACAGTGCCCTATTCCTGATACCGGGGGTGTTGTGATCTTCCTGCACACAGTGCCCTATTCCTGATACCGGGGGTGTTGTGATCTTCTTGCACACATCCTGGTATCAGGGATAGGGCACTGCATGCAGGAAGATCACAACACCCCTGGTATTAGGGATAGGGCACTGCGTGCAGGAAGATCACAACACTCCTGGTATTAATAGGGATAGGGCACTGCATGCAGGAAGATCACAGCACCCCTGGTATCAGGGATAGGGCACTGTGTGCAGGAAGATCACAATACCCCGGAGGAGTGAGGGTCAGGCAGCTCCCCCCTGTCTGTGAAGCCAGCCTCTCACTAGTAATGCAGGGAGGGAGCTGTCTCAGACTTCACCATCCTCCCCCCCCCCCTCACCCACACACCATTCACTAGCTGGGACATGGGGGAAGTCAGGAGTGAGGGTCAGGCAGCTCCCCCCTGTCTGTGAAGCCAGCCTCTCACTAGTAATGCAGGGAGGGAGCTGTCTCAGACTTCACCATCCTTCCCCCCCCCCCCCCCTCACCCACACACCATTCACTGGCTGGGACATGGGGGAAGTCAGGAGTGAGGGTCAGGCAGCTCCCCCCTGTCTGTGAAGCCAGCCTCTCACTAGTAATGCAGGGAGGGAGCTGTCTCAGACTGGTATCAGGGATAGGGCACTGAGTGCAGGAAGATCACAACACCCCTGGTATCAGGAATAGGGCACAGGTTCTAGTCATATTGACTGATCACATTACTTTTTTTGTCAAGTACCTACAGTTTCCATTTCCCATCCCCCCAACCATCACCTCAGTTGGAACCTTGGTAACATCAATAGATAAGAGGGCAGCCAGCCAATAGGAATACATATTCATTCCTAACTGACCTTTACTGACCTGGATAGTGTCAATAATTTGTATCATTTTCTGTTAGTGTTCCTGAGTTTCCATTTCCATTTCCCATCCCCCCAACCATCACCTCAGTGGGAACCTGGTTAACATCAATAGATAAGAGGGCAGCCAGCCAATAGGAACACTTATTCATTCCTAACTGACCTTTACTGACCTGGAAAGTGTCAATTTGTATCATTTTCAGTTAGTGCGCACTAACTCGAGTTAGTGCGCACTAACACGATTTAACGATTTTTAACGATAAATCGTTAGAATTTCTATTGTATTGTGTTCTATAACGATTTAAGACGATATTAACATTATCGGACGATAATTTTAATCGTTAAAAAACGATTCACATCCCTAACCAACACATGACTGCAACATACCCAGAAAACAAATCGGAAGCCGATCCAAGGTTGCTGTGTAGCAGTAAACAAGGTGGAGATCGGTGTATAAGAAAAATCTTTATTGAAAATAGCCCTAAGAAACACTTAAGTTCAGCACCTTAGGGCTATTTTCAATAAAGGTTTTTCTTATACACCGATCTCCACCTTGTTTACAATTTACACATACTTACAACCCAACTGTGACATGTAAACATCCCTGAATCCATCTCATCTACATATGCATGTGAAATTCCCAATGATAAAATCCTGCAATAATCACATTTACATATTTAGGTCACTGTTCTCATACAATTTTTCATATTCACAGAATTGGAGAAATACTTTCACTAAATGGAACTGTAATTTGTGAAAAAAATAAAAGGCACTCTTATGGTTCTGAAGAAATTCATATCAGTTCCTATCCCATTCGGGAAGCTGGGACATCAGTTGCAACATTGTGAATTCCCATCAGCAAATTCAGGCACCACTGTACTGTGTTCACTCTGTAATGAAACAAGAAAAGGTTTCTTTAGTAAAATCAAAAGAAAAAATACAAGGAGAAATTCTGAGGATTCTTCAAAAGATTTTTGTAGAAAAGCAAGTTTATCCAAGTCAAATGGGAGCCTCTCCAGCCTTAGTGTAGGTAAAGGTGAGCGTGTTTTACAGCTCATGCATTTTAACGTAGGAAAGCATGCTTACCCAAATCAAATGGGAGCCTCTCCATACTTGGTGTAGGTAAATATACGTGTTTTACAGCGCATGCATTTTAACGTAGGAAAGCATGCTTACCCAAATCAAATGGGAGCCTCTCCAGCCTTGGTGTAGGAAAAGGTGAGTGTGTTTTACAGCTCATGCATTTTAACGTAGGAAAGCATGCTTACCCAAATCAAATGGGAGCCTCTCCAGCCTTGGTGTAGGTAAATATACGTGTTTTACAGCTCATGCATTTTAACGTAGGACACCATGCTTACCCAAATCAAATGGGAGCCTCTCCAGCCTTAGTGTAGGTAAATATACGTGTTTTACAGCTCATGCATTTTAACGTAGGACACCATGCTTACCCAAATCAAATGGGAGCCTCTCCAGCCTTGGTGTAGGTAAATATACGTGTTTTACAGCTCATACATTTTAACGTAGGACACCATGCTTACCCAAATCAAATGGGAGCCTCTCCAGCCTTGGTGTAGGTAAATATACGTGTTTTACAGCTCATGCATTTTAACGTAGGACACCATGCTTACCCAAATCAAATGGGAGCCTCTCCAGCCTTAGTGTAGGTAAATATACGTGTTTTACAGCTCATGCATTTTAACGTAGGACACCATGCTTACCCAAATCAAATGGGAGCCTCTCCAGCCTTGGTGTAGGTAAAGGTGAGCGTGTTTTACAGCTCATGCATTTTAACGTAGGACACCATGCTTACCCAAATCAAATGGGAGCCTCTCCAGCCTTGGTGTAGGTAAAGGTGAGCGTGTTTTACAGCTCATGCATTTTAACGTAGGAAAGCATGCTTACCCAAATCAAATGGGAGCCTCTCCAGCCTTAGTGTAGGTAAAGGTGAGCGTGTTTTACAGCTCATGCATTTTAACGTAGGAAAGCATGCTTACCCAAATCAAATGGGAGCCTCTCCAGCCTTGGTGTAGGTAAAGGTGAGCGTGTTTTACAGCTCATGCATTTTAACGAAGGAAAGCATGCTTACCCAAATCAAATGGGAGCCTCTCCAGCCTTAGTGTAGGTAAAGGTGAGCGTGTTTTACAGCTCATGCATTTTAATGAGGGAAAGCATGTTTACCCAAGTCAAATGGGAGCCTCTCCAGCCTTGGTGTAGGTAAAGGTGAGCGTGTTTTACAGCTCATGCATTTTAACGTGGGAAAGCATGCTTACCCAAATCAAATGGGAGCCTCTCCAGCCTTAGTGTAGGTAAAGGTGAGCGTGTTTTACAGCTCATGCATTTTAACGTGGGAAAGCATGCTTACCCAAATCAAATGGGAGCCTCTCCAGCCTTGGTGTAGGTAAAGGTGAGCGTGTTTTACAGCTCATGCATTTTAACGTGGGAAAGCATGCTTACCCAAATCAAATGGGAGCCTCTCCAGCCTTGGTGTAGGTAAAGGTGAGTGTGTTTTACAGCTCATGCATTTTAACGTAGGAAAGCATGCTTACCCAAATCAAATGGGAGCCTCTCCAGCCTTAGTGTAGGTAAAGGTGAGCGTGTTTTACAGCTCATGCATTTTAACGTAGGAAAGCATGCTTACCCAAATCAAATGGGAGCCTCTCCAGCCTTGGTGTAGGTAAAGGTGAGTGTGTTTTACAGGTCATGTACTTTTATGTGGGAAAGCATGTTTACCCAAGTAAAATGGGCACCTCTCCAGGACTCAATGTAGATGCCAGAAGGCTCATCTGCATACTGCTCCCAGCATTCCCTGGGAGTGGACTCCAGAAGTCACAGTAAGCAATCCAGGTTTCAAACTCCACAGCCCCAGCTTCCAGATGCCCCACACCCTTTGCTGTAGAAGAAGACCAGAAGGCTCATTTGCTAATCTCAAAACTCTCAATCCTTTGAGTGAAGAGCAAATTAATGGTGGTTGAAGAGGATTGGTAAGTATAGTTTTGGAAATTCTTGGACTTAAAAAAGTTTGGACAGAGGTTTAATAGCAGGATATATTTAGAGGGTGTGCATTTCTGAGATAATAAGTAGGCCAGAGGCATTTAATTCTAATGTCTGTCTTTCTCTCCAACCCACCACTAACACAACCCTTGATTTTTAGGCAAGAGACACTTTCTCAGTAAAAATCAATCAGTCTCATTTCCAAATCATATTATTGCACCAGCCCTTACCGAGAATTTAATCATCCTCTTGTAGGTCACTAGTAGAATAATTAGTGAATACACCTATAAATTTAAAGTACTCTAATTCCAACTCCCTTAGCAATCTAAATGTAAATAGAAACTCAACAAAATTAAGATGAAGCAGTAGTCCAGCAGCAAGAGGGGGGCTTTCCCATCTTTTGCATCAAGTATGATTTTTTACCCGCCAGTGAGAGATCATATGTGTGCACCCAGTGCAAAGAGCTCCTGGCTCTCAGAGAATGAGTCCAATCTCTGGAGGCTAGAGTAGCAGACCTGGAAGAGCTGAGGCAGACAGAGAGGAACATTGATGAGACCTTCAGGGACATAGTAGCCAAGTCTCAAATCCAGTTGGGCAGTCCCGGTGCTGCCTTGGATCAGAAAGGTCTCCAAGTCAGAAACATTACCCTGAGTTAGCAGGAAGTAGTCCTGTAGCAAGGACCCACTCTCCAGGTGATGCATTGTCATCTTGCACTGAGGACAAGTCTCCCAGGGCTACTGCCCAGGAGGGAAGGGTTAGGTCAGCCATCATAGTTGGTGATTCGATTATTAGAAATGTAGATAACAGGGTGGCTGGTGGATTTGAGGACTACCTGGTAACTTGCCTGCCTGGTGCAAAGGTGGTGGACCTCACATGTCATCCAGATAGGATTATAGACAGTGCTGGGGAGAAGCCAGCTGTCATGGTACATGTGGGCACCAATGAGATAGAAAAATGTGGGAGGAAGGTTCTAGAAGCCAAATTTAGGCTTTTAGGTAGAAAGCTGAAATCCAGTACCTAAAAATGGTCCCACTTCCAAGTGCAGGTCCCCAGAGGCAGGCAGAGCTCTGGAGTCTCAATGCATGGATGAGATGATGGTTCAGGGAAGAGGGATTCAGTTTTGTAAAGAATTAGACAACCTTTTGAGGAAGGGGGAGACTTTTCCAAAAGGGCAGGCTCCACCTTAACCAGATTAGAATCGGGCTTCTAGTGCTAACTTTCAAAAAGGAGATAGAGCAGCTTTTAAACTAGAACAAGGGGGAAAGCCGAGAGTCACTCAGCATGGTTCAGAAGAATGTATCCTTGAAGGATATTAATGAAACAGGAGAGTTAGGGGATCCCAACAGAGAGGTGCAAATAAAAGCCAAAGTAGCCCATGTACCTATAAGTAAAGAATCACCTGAGCTAAAGAATTCCAAATTATCCATATCAACCAAAAAGGTTGTTAATATAAACAAAAACAACACTTTGAAATGTCTGTATGCCAATGCCAGAAGTCTAAGAAGTAAGATGGGAGAGTTGGAATGCATAGCAGTGAATGATGAGATTGACATAATTGGCATCTCAGAGACCTGAAAAAAGGAGGATAACCAATGGGACAGTGCTATATTAGGATATAAATTATACCACAATGATAGGGAGGATCAACTTGATGGGAGTGTAGCACTTTATGTCTATGAGGGTATAGAATCCAACAGGATAAAGATCATACAAGAGACTAAATGCTCAGTAGAATCTATGTGTGTAGAAATCCCATGTGTGTTGGGTAAGAGTATAGAAACAGAAGTATTCTCTCATCTACCTGGCCAAACTGATTAGACAGATGATGAAATGCTAAGAGAGATGAGGGAAGCTAACCAATTTGGCAGTACAGTAATAATGGGAGATTTCAATTATCGAAAACCACAAAGTATTCATACAGTTAGTCCAATATACAACGAACAATACAAAATATTTCAACCGTTCACGTTGTATGAAACATATTTTTAACTTTTAATGTGTCAATTTTCTTTTAATTTTTATATAGGAGCATCATAACACCTGCGGTTTGCAAGCATGTGAACTTGTATTTTCAACCGCTATGGGCCATATTTAATCATTGGTCCGTTACCTCAATGTCCTTTTTATTGGTTCAGACGCCGACAAGAGGAAACGGCGGCAACGCTTGAGCGAAAGCAATCAGGACCAAAGCCATGTGGACATAAGAAATATACTTCTTTTCATTAATATTGCCTGAAGAATAGCATCCATTACAGTCCCTGAAGCAGCAGCCCTGCGAAACATACATCGGACCTTTGCTTTTGATACGGTTCCGCACAGGAGACTGGTGAATAAAACGAGAAGCTTAGGAGTGAGTGCTGAGGTGGTGACCTGGATTCAAAACTGGTTGACGGACAGAAGTCAATGCGTGATGGTAAATGGAACTTTCTCTGAAGAGAGAGCGGTTTTAAGTGGTGTACCGCAAGGATCGGTGTTGGGACCGGTCCTGTTCAATATCTTTGTGAGCGACATTGCGGATGGGATAGAAGGTAAGGTTTGTCTTTTTGCAGATGACACTAAGATCTGCAACAGAGTGGACACGCCGGAAGGAGTGGAGAGAATGAGACGGGATTTAAGGAAACTGGAAGAGTGGTCGAAGATATGGCAGCTGAGATTCAATGCCAAGAAGTGCAAAGTCATGCATATGGGGAATGGAAATCCGAATGAACTGTATTCGATGGGGGGGGGAAAGGCTGATGTGCACGGAGCAGGAGAGAGACCTTGGGGTGATAGTGTCTAATGATATGAAGTCTGCGAAACAATGCGACAAGGCGATAGCAAAAGCCAGAAGAATGCTGGGATGCATAGAGAGAGGAATATCGAGTAAGAAAAGGGAAGTGATTATCCCCTTGTACAGGTCCTTGGTGAGGCCTCACCTGGAGTATTGTGTTCAGTTCTGGAGACCGTATCTTCAAAAGGACAAAGACAAGATGGAGGCGGTACAGATAAGGGCGACCAGGAAGGTGGAGGGTCTTCATCGGATGACGTACGAGGAGAGATTGAAGAATCTAAATATGTACTCCCTGGAGGAAAGGAGGAGCAGGGGTGATATGATTCAGACTTTCAGATACTTGAAAAACTTTAATGATCCAAAGACAACAACAAACCTTTTCCATCAGAAAAAAATCAGCAGAACCAGAGGTCACGAGCTGAGGCTCCAGGGAGGAAGACTAAGAACCAATGTCAGGAAGTATTTCTTCACGGAAAGGGTGGTGGATGCTTGGAATGCCCTTCCGGAGGAAGTGGTGAAGTGTAAAACTGTGAACGACTTCAAAGGGGCGTGGGATAAACACTGTGGATCCATCAAGTCTAGAGGGCGTGAATAAAGTGGAGGCAGCAAAACACTGCACGGAGCGGCAGTAGCCACAGAGGCATTCAAACACTGCACGGAGCGGCAGTAGCCACAGAGGCATTCACAGAGCGGGATGCCAGTGGCCAGTAATTATTGTTCCACCTTCACGGAGCGGAAGGATGGAGAGCTGCTATCTCCAAAAAAAAAAATAAAAAAAACCAAACAAAAAATAATAACAGGGGTGTGTAAGAGTATGGGGCAAGGGTGTGGCCTGCTTGTTACAGCAGTTGCTACCCCTAATTGAGCTGTATGTCACTTGGATGCAGATACGGTGCTGCTCTCTAAATTGGAGGTGGGGTGGAGGGGAATTAGGGCTGGAGGGTACTGGAAGCCAATAGTAACAGGTGGGAGAGAGAAAAAGGGAAAAAAAATTGATAAAGTGCGTAGCTTGCTGGGCAGACTAGATGGGCCATTTGGTCTTCTTCTGCTGTCATTTCTATGTTTCTATGTTTCTATGGACTGGACCTGCATCAAAATTGTTGGATCTCCAAAGTGCGGTAGCGCCATCGAAAAGGGAATTATTGTTCCACATCTTTTTAAGAAAAATAACAAAAATAACATTAAAAAAAACAAACATTGCTATCAATAAAAAGGACATTGAGGTAACAGACTGATGATTAAATATGGCCCGTAGCAGTTGAAAATACAAGTTCACATGCTTGCAAACCGCAGGTGTTATGATGGTCCTATATAAAAATTAAAAGAAAATTGACACACTAAAAGTTAAAAATTTGTTTCATACAACGTGATCGGTTGAAAGATTTCAATTATCCCAATATTGACTGGGTAAAGGTAACATCAGGACATG
Organism: Rhinatrema bivittatum; assembly: GCF_901001135.1. Classification (NCBI taxonomy): domain Eukaryota; kingdom Metazoa; phylum Chordata; class Amphibia; order Gymnophiona; family Rhinatrematidae; genus Rhinatrema; species Rhinatrema bivittatum. The sequence continues at coordinate 9,135,719 of NC_042615.1, forward strand.
CTAGAGACATAAAATTCCTGGATGGAATAAATGACTGCTTCTTGGAGCTATTGGTTCAGGAATTGAGAGAGAGAGAGAGAGAGAGATTTTAGATTTAATTCTTAGTGGAACGCAGGATTTGGAGAGAGAGCTAACAGTGGTGGGGCCACTTGGCAATAGTAATCGTAATATGATCAAGTTTGAACTAATGGCTGGCAGGGGGACAATATGTAAATCTACAGTTTTAACACTAAATTTTGAAAAGGGAAATAGAAAAAAACTGAAAGGTGCAGCTGCAAAGGTTAAAAGTATACAACAGGCATGGGCATTTTTTAAATACAATCTTAGAAGCACAGTTCAGATGTATTCCATGCATTAAGAAAGGTGGGAGGAAGGCAACACAATTACGGCATGGTTAAAAAGCGAGGTGAAAGAGGTTATTTTAGCCAAAAAACATCCTTCAAAAATTGGAAGAAGAATCCATGTGAAGAAAACAGGAAAAAGCATAAGCATTGTCAAGTTAAGTGAAAAACATTGATAAGGCAGGCTAAGAGAGAATTTGAAATGAAGTACCATAGAAGCAAAAACTCATAATAAAACTTTTTAAAATATATCTGAAGCAACTTTCAGTGATGACATCATCCACTGAGGAAGCTTGAATAGCGAGTTCCACTGCCCCTCTCCCTAAATCCCCCACCATCTCCGTAAAATTTTAGCCATCTCACTCCTGCTCGCTGCCGGTTGCAGAACACCTACCTGGTGATTAAAATCGCCGTGTTTGTGGGCTGATTCGGTGCCGAGGAGCGCGGCATGCACCATCGCTGCACAAGCACCATCACGGAGCGGCGAAGCCATGCAGCCAAGATGGCATCTGGGGCCGACAACCCAAAGCAGCTGGCTATTACAGAAGACATGCTGCTCCAATCTCGTCAAGAGTCTCCGCTGCTCTCGACGAAAGATTGATTAAACTACAAGCGGCCATGGATGATGTCAAGGCAGCGGTGGAAGGCCCGGCAAAAGGGCTAGACGGCGTGGAACAGTGAGTGGGGGAGCAGGATGATTGCCTCGTGGCTGCAGAATAGCAGGAACAACTCCTGACCAGCCAACAAGCTGTCCTTTTAGAGCGGATCAAGGGCCAAGAAAATAGGAATCACCGCAATAATATCAAAATAGTGGGGCTACCAGAATCCGTGTCTGAAAGTAAAATATATGTGTTCCTGGAAGAATGGCTCCCAAATAAACTGGGCCTGGCACAGCTCGTGGGACTGCTGAGGTGTGAACAGGCCCACAGGATGGGACAGTTACGCAAGGCTGGTGGTCGGCCGTGCCCTGTAATGGCCTGAATTCTCAATTGCTTTCATAAGGTCCAACTTATGAGGGAATACCGGAAACAACTTGCCCTTGAATACCTGGGTAGTAGAATACTTCTCTTCAACGACTTTTTGGCCGTGGTAACCACACCACACAATGCAAAGCTATGGCCCCGTCATGCACGTTACTCCATAAATGCAGCATCACTTTTGCTTTGCTATATCCGGCTAAGCTGCGCATACAATATGCGAACAGGAAAGGAGGAAGCGTCTCGCTTCTTGACCACTTTGCCTTCACAGGTTCCACAGTGAGCCTATGTCTCCTCTGGTCCGGGGACACTAAGAGCGCAGAGGTTCTGCTTCACACTGCAATATATAAGCAAAGCTGGACAGAAGTCCCTATGGATCTGTTACACAAGAGGCACTGTTAAGATTCCTTTCGCTGGCTATTAACTATATCTATCCCGCCCAGGGGGATACTCTCCATAGCTTTTGGTTTTCTCCCCTGTGAGCGGGGACGGAGGGCAAATAGAACTCTCACGATCCACAGGAAGTGGCCAGGCCACCTGGGGGGGGGGGGGGTACATAACGTAAGATAGCGTTCAATCAGGCCACTAGCATGGCTGCAAAGATTTTTAAGACATTATTGATTAGGGAAATTGGACGATACGATCCCACTTCATGAAGATCCTTCCCGGGTTTAGGGAGAAGCACTATGGTGGATAGATTTTCCGCAGCGCTAATCACATGGCCCGAGAGTAAACCATTAAAATATTGCCCTAGGACAGGAAGTACAGGAACTTCAAAATCTTGTAAAATTCGGGGCCCAAGCCATCAGGTACTGCTGCCTTTCCAGGCTTCAGACCATGAATGATCGCATGAATAGGGCCATTAAGCATTACCTGATGGTTCCTTGTTAACTGGGGCCAGGAAAAATTTTGGAAAAACAATGCAGAGGCCTCCAAATTTCTTGGTTTTTCCCTGTATAAACCACTATAATATTCTAAAAACCTCTTAGCAATGGCAGAAGCTGTTGATTTAGGGGTCCCCACCCTGTCATTTATACTAGTAATAAGTGCCTTGGAGCCCCCTCGCTTTGATTAACCTCGCTAGGTGCCTACTGGGGCGACTTCCATGATGATAGAGCTGAAATTTATAGTAACGGAGGGACTTGGAGGCCCTCTGGTACAACAATGTGTTTAACGTCTCCCTGATACTATCAACTATCTGTTTGGTGGAGGCTGACGAAGATTACATGTGTTGCAGTTGTGCTTGCTTAAGTTCCGCAGTAAGGGTCAGAATGTCTTTATTACATTTTTTGTTTTGGGTCGCTACATAGGCAATAATTGCTCCCCTTATTACCGCTTTCCCGGCATCCCAGAGCACTACCGGAGAAACGTCCAGTTGTGACTATTATACACATATTCCTCCCATTGCTCCTGTAGGTAACTATGAAAACCTTTATCCAGCATTCGGCCCAGGGGCATGCGCCAAGAAAAGGGTGGTTTAGGCAGATGCCCAATGGTAATGCTTACTGAGACCAGGGCATAGTCTGATAATGCTATCGCACCTATGGTAGCCGCTGTCACTCTGGGGAAGAGGGAGTCAGAAATCAGGAAATAATCCAGCCGGGAGTATGAGTTGTGAGGGTGTGAAAAAAAGGTATAGTCCTGCTCTCCTGGATGGAGGGCCCTCCAAATATCCATCAAACCCAATTCCTGGCAAAGTTGGCTCCCAGACAGTGATCGTGGAGGTCTATATCTTTAGGGGGATTACAATCTTCCTGCTTGTTCAACACAATATTAAAGTCTCCCTGCAGTAACAGGGCGCAATCAGAAAGCTCGGCCAAGATCCCCACCAAACAAGCATAAAAGTCATGGGAATATACATTTGGAGCATATAGATTGCAAAGAGCCATCCGTTGTTGATGACACTTCCCTACAACAACAATATATCTGCCTTCTTTATCATGCCACACTTTTTACATAGAAACATAGAAACATAGAAATGATGGCAGAAGAAGACCAAACGGCCCATCCAGTCTGCCCAGCAAGCTTCACATTTTTTCTCATACTTATCTGTTTCTCTTAGCTCTTTGGTTCTATTTCCCTTCCACCCCCACCATTAATGTAGAGAGCAGTGATGGAGCTGCAACCAAGTGAAATATCAAGCTTGATTAGTTATGGGTAGTAGGGGAAGTAACCGCCGCAATAAGCAAGCTACACCCATGCTTATTTGTTTTACCCAGACTGTGTTATTCAGCCCTTATTGGTTGTTTTTCTTCTCCCCTGCCGTTGAAGCAGAGAGCTATGCTTGATATGCGTGAAGTATCAGTTTTTCTTCTCCCCTGCCGTTGAAGCAGGATATGCATTGAAAGTGAAGTATCAGGCTTATTTGGTTTGGGGTAGTAACCGCCGTAACAAGCCAGCTACTCCCCACTTTGTGAGTGCAAATCCTTTTTTTCCACATTTCCTCTTGCTGTTGTAGCTTAGAGCGATGTTGGAGTCACAGTAACCATGTGTATGTTTATTGAATAAGGGTATTGTCTCCAGGCAGTAGCCGTCATTCTGACTAGCCACCCACTCTTTATTGACGGCCTCTTGATTTTATGGATCCACAGTGTTTATCCCACGCCCCTTTGAAGTCCTTCACAGTTCTGGTCTGCACCACTTCCTTCGGAAGGGCATTCCAGGCATCCACCACCCTCTCTGTGAAGAAATACTTCCTGACATTGGTTCTGAATCATTCCTCCCTGGAGCTTCAAATCGTGACCCCTGGTTCTGCTGATTTTTTTCCTACGGAAAAGGTTTGTCGTCGTTTTTGGATCATTAAAACCTTTCAAGTATCTGAAAATCTGTATCATATCACCTCTGCTCCTCCTTTCCTCCAGGGTGTACATATTTAGATTCTTCAATCTCTCCTCATAAGTCATTTGATGAAGACCTTCCACCTTTTTGGTCACCCTTCTCTGGACCGCCTCCATCTTGTCTCTGTCTCTTCGGAGATACGGTCTCCATAACTGAACACAATACTCCAGGTGAGGTCTCACCAAGGACCTGTACAAGGGGATAATCACGTCCCTTTTCTTACTCGATATTCCTCTCTCTATGCAGCCCAGCATTCTTCTGGCTTTAGCTATCGCCTTGTTACATTGTTTCGCCGACTTCAGATCATTAGACACCATCACCCCAAGGTCTCTCTCCTGCTCCGTGCACATCAGCCTTTCTCCCCCCATCGAATACAGTTCATTCGGATTTCCACTCCCCATATGCATGACTTTGCACTTCTTGGCATTGAATGTCAGCTGCCATGTCTTTGACCACTCTTCCATCTTCCTTAAATCCCGTCTCATTCTCTCCACTCCTTCCGGCGTGTCCACTCTGTTGCAGATCTTAGTGTCATCCGCAAAAAGACATACCTTACCTTCTATCCCTTCCGCAATGTCGCTCACAAAGATATTGAAAAGGACCGGTCCCAACACCGATCCCTGCGGTACACCGCTTAAAACCGCTCTCTCTTCAGAGAGAGTTCCATTTACCATCACACATTGTCTTCTGTCCGTCAACCAGTTTGCAATCCAGGCCACCACCTCGGCACTCACTCCTAAGCTTCTCATTTTATTCACCAGTCTCCTGTGCGGGACAGTGTCAAAAGCTTTGCTGAAATCCAAGTAGATGACATCGAGTGCTCTTCCTCGATCCAATTCCTTGGTTACCCAGTCAAAAAAGTCAATCAGATTTGTCTGACAGGATCTTCCAATGGTGAATCCATGCTGCCTCTGGTCCAGCAATTCTCCCGACTGTAGATAGTTCACTATTCTCTCTTTCAACAGTGACTCCATTACTTTTCACACCACCGAAGTGAGGCTAACCGGTCTGTAGTTACCAGCCTCTTCTCTGTTCCCACTCTTGTGAAGCGGGACCACTACCGCTCTCCTCCAATCATTCGGCACCACTCCCGTTTCTAGGGATCTATTGAATAAGTCACACAGCGGACCTGCCAGCACATCTCTGAGCTCCCTCAGTATTCTGGGATGAACTTCATCAGGCCCCATGGCTTTGTCCACTTTCAGTTTCACCAGCTCTTCCCATACATTTTCTACTGTAAATGGAGTTACATCTACTCCATTCCCCTCCAGTTTCTTGTTAACTAGTGTCGGTCCTTCTCCAGGGTCCTCTTTAGTGAACACAGAACTGAAGTATTCATTTAATATTTCTGCCATTTCTTTGTCTCTCTCCACACATTGATCCTTTCCACCTTTCAATTTCACTATACCACTTTGAACTTTTCTCTTTTCACTGATGTATCTGAAAAATGTTTTGTTACCACTCTTTACCTCTTTGGCAATCCTCTCTTCCGCTTGACTTTTTGCCATCTTGATTAATTTCTTCGTCTCCCTCAGTTCTACCAGATATTCTTCTTTGTGTTCCTCCTTTTGGGATCTTTTATATTTCTTGAATGCTGTTCTTTTAGCCTTTATTTTGTCAGCCACCTCCTTTAAGAACCAGATAGGTTTCATTTTTCTTTTGCTTTTCTTTACTTTTCTAACATATAGATTAGTTGCCTTGGTGATTGCTCCTTTTAGATTGGTCCACTGTTGATCCACATCTCTCTCGTTCTCCCAGCCTTTTAGTTCTTCCTCCAGGTACTTCCCCATTTCATCAAAGTCTGTGTTTTTGAACATCAAAACTTGGGTTTTTGTGCTTCTTATCCGTGTCCTTTTTGTGATATTAAACCATACCGTTTGATGATCACTGGTGCTGAGGTGGGCACCCACCTGGATGTCTGAGACATTATCTCCATTAGTGAGCACTAAGTCGAGTATAGCTCCTTCTCTCGTGGGTTCCATTACCATTTGTTTGAACAAAGCTACTTGCAGGGCATCTACTATTTCTCTACTATTATTAGATTCTGCAGATGGGATTCTCCAGTCTACATCTGGCATATTAAAGTCTCCAACGATCACCACTTCTCCTTTCTTTGCTATCCTGTGGATGTCTTCAATCAGATCTCTGTCCAGCTCTTCCTTTTGGTTTGGAGGCCTGTAAACCACTCCAATAAAAATGGATGTCCCATCTTTTTTTAAGTCGGCCCATAGTGCTTCTTCTTTGCCCCATCTTCCTTGCAGCTCAGATGCTTGGATATTGTTTCTGACATATAGAGCCACTCCTCCCCCTTTCCTATCCTCTCTGTCCTTCCTTAACAAGTTATAGCCTGGTATTGCCGTATCCCAGTCATGATATTGCGTAAACCATGTTTCCGTGACAGCAACAACGTCCAAGTCCGCCTCCACCATTAGGGCTTGCAGCTCTGGGATTTTATTACCCAAACTACGAGCATTTGTGCTCATAGCTTTCCAGCTTTCTTTGCTCAGGTTACTGCTGTTCCTGGACTCCTTTTGTGACCTATTTAGTTGAGTTTTGTTATCCACTTTTCTCTTTGCATTTGTGCAAGTGAAGATATTAATGCCTCTGATGACAGAGTCATCCTTCACTGTGAGCTTTTTCCTTTGGTTTCTGATTTGGAATTTCTGTATGCCTTGGGTTTTTTCTCTCTTTTCTGATAACATTTCAATCTTTTTCTCAAGGACTTCTTCAGAATTTAATACAGAGAAGGCATTTTGTACTTGTTGCACTTGATACAGTGTGTGTCTACGGAACACAGGTCTTATTCTTCCAGAGCCCACTGTAATACTTTTTAAGTTCCTTAATGGCCTGTGTGAGTGGTGGGATAGAGTTGTGGGTTGCACAGCTTTCAATAATGGGTGTCTGTGGGTTACAGGTCTTATCCTACCTGAGCCCACGGTAAATCTCTTTTTTCTTGAGTTTTGGTTATTCAGTGGTAAGTGGAAATTATTTCCTGAATAATGTACCGTGGCTGAGACTCTCTTTATTGAAGCTAATTCAGCTTTAAAGTCATCCAGCTCCTTTTCCAAGGTAGAGAGTTTTAAACAAAAGGGGCAAGCCTTAAGTTTCCATATGATTACCCTCAATATAAAGGCTCCACAGCAGTTGCATTGAATAGTACTCATTTAGGTAAGTTATTTGATTGGTGCACCTAAGGAATAATCAATTTACTAATTTATCTGGTTGCCTATTATGAAGTTAGGATGACTACTTTAGAAATACAAACCTAGGGGTGGGTGGGCAGAGGGGTAGGGTGGGAGGGAGTTAAACAGTTTATACCTAGGTCAAGCTGGGTAGGGCAAGACACTTTCTGAAAGTTTACTTGTCCTTTAGCTAGTAAAGGATCCCACAGCACTTATATCCCAATTTGGAACAGATTATATGACAGCTATACAATTAGAGGGATACTGGGAATTTTTCTCTTTTTTTTTTGGCTTTTTTGAATCTTACAACAATCTAATATCAAGAAACTAAACAGATTAGTATACAATATAATCAAGAAACCAAACTGATTAGTATACAACACTGGAATAGAAAGGGATTTGAAATCACAGAGCAGTTTTCTATACAGAATCAAACCAATATCAAGGAACCACAGATTATAATACTAGAATAAAAAGGGATTATGAAACACAGAGCAGTATTTCCAAAAACTAGTATCTTATCTGCACTGGAACAGTTGGCTCCTCTCCTGGGCTGTGCACAGTCTGTATTGTTTCTGCTGGCTCACAAGTTAGCTACCTCTAGCCACTGAGTGAGCCACACCCAAACTGGCTATACCTGGACTCTTCTGGATCTGGTCCTCTAGTTAGTAAATGTAAAGGATCCCACAGCACTTATAATCCCAAAATGAAACAGTTTATACCTAGGTCAAGCTGGGTAGGGCAAGACACTTTCTGAAAGTTTACTTGTCCTTTAGCTAGTAAAGGATCCCACAGCACTTATATCCCAATTTGGAACAGATTATATGACAGCTATACAATTGAAAGGGCAAATTTTTGTGGAGCAATATTGCCACACCATGTTTCCATGAAGAATAGGAGGAAGAAAAACACTTACCTACCCACTCTCTGCACAGTTTAACGTGCTCTACGGTCATCAGGTGTGTCTCCTGGAGAAACACCACCTGAGAACCGAGTCTTTTAAAGGCCATTAACATTGTTTTCTGCTTAATAGGTGAATGGATTCCATCCACATTCAAGGATGTAAATTTAATAGTGGCCATCGATGCTAGTTAAGCAGGGAGTACTCTCCCCGAAGCATGTTGTAAAAGGTGAGGCCAAAAAAAATTCCCTGCGGCTCCCCAGCCTGAGTCGCCAGGATCAAAGGTTGTAAGAAGTACAACCTGGCATGAAAAATCCAGCGAAAATGAGTTACCAATTACTGCAATATGAACTCCTCCCAAGCCCCCCCCCCCCCCCCAGCCATACACATTCGTACTGCAGTAACATCCATACAAGCCACCCATACATATCAGTCTGCTCCAAGAGGCACAGGCCGCTAGCATTCTCCTCTGAGCAGGTCGTGCCGACGGCCTCCCCCGACCCCTCCCCTCCCAATAACAGATCATTTGCAACATGAAAAAAGGAAGAGCAACATGATCTATTAACCAGGCAACTGCCTTAAAGTAGTGAAAAATGGGGGGTGCATTCTGGTGCATTCTGGAGCAAAGGGGAAAGCCGACAGTCGCTCAGCAGCGCATGGTTCGGAGAGAGGTATCTTCAAAGGATACTAATGATGCATTAGAATTAGGGCATCCCGACAGTGAGGTTCCAATAATTAGAAAAGTAGTCCAAGTGCCTGTAACTAAAAACTCACCTGAACTAAAAAATTCTAACTTATCCCTATCAATTAAAAACAGAATGAAAATACAAACAAAAAACAAACTTTGAAATGTTTGTATGCTAATGCCAGAAGTCTAAGAAGTAAGATGGGAGAATTAGAATGTATAGCAGTAAATGATGACATAGACTTAATTGGCATCTCAGAGACATGGTGGAAAGAGGATAACCAATGGGACAGTGCTATACCAGGGTACAAATTATATCGCAATGACAGAGAGGAGCACTCGGGAGGAGGTGTGGCACTTTATGTCCGGGATGGCATAGAGTCCAACAGGATAAACATCCTGTATGAGACTAAATACAAAATTGAATCTTTATGGGTAGAAATCCCTTGTGTGTCGGGGAAGACTATAGTGATAGGGGTATACTACCGTCCACCTGGTCAAGATGGTGAGATGGACAGTGAAATGCTAAGAGAAATTAGGGAAGCTAACCAAATTGGTAGTGCAATAATAATGGGAGACTTCAATTACCCCAATATTGACTGGGTAAATCTATCATCGGGTCACGCTAGAGAGATAACGTTCCCGGATGGAATAAATGATAGCTTTATGGAGCAATTGGTTCAGGAACCGATGCGAGAGGGAGCAATTTTAGATCTAATTTTCAGTGGAGCACAGGACTTGATGAGAGAGGTAACGGTGGTGGGGCCGCTTGGAAATAGTGATCATAATATGATCAAATTTGATTTAATGACTGGAAGAGGAACAGTGTGCAAATCCAAGGCTCTCGTGCTAAACTTTCAAAAGGGAAACTTTGATAAAATGAGAAAAATTGTTAGAAAAAAACTGAAAGGAGAAGCTCAAAAGTAAAAAATGTCCAAGAGGTGTGGTCATTGTTAAAAAATACCATTCTAGAAGCACAGTCCAGATGTATTCCACACATTAAGAAAGGTGGAAAGAAGGCAAAACCATTACCGGCATGGTTAAAAGGGGAGGTGAAAGAAGCTATTTTAGAAGCTATTTTAGCCAAAAGATCTTCATTCAAAAATTGGAAGAAGGATTCATAAACGTTGGCAAGTTAAATGTAAGACATTGATAAGACAGGCTAAGAGAGAATTTGAAAAGAAGTTGGCTGTAGAGGCAAAACCTTACAGTAAAAACTTTTTAAAATATATCCAAAGCAGAAAGCCTGTGAGGGAGTCAGTTGGACTAAATGATTTCTTTGCTTCAGTGTTTACAGAAGAGGATGTTGGGGAGGTACCCATAATGGAGAAGGTTTTCATGGGTAATGATTCAGATGGACTGAATCAAATCACGGTGAACCTAGAAGATGTGGTAGGCCTGATTGACAAACTGACGAGTAGTAAATCACCTGGACCGGATGGTATACACCCCAGAGTTCTGAAGGAACTAAAAAATGAAATTTCAGACCTATTAGTAAAAATTTGTAACTTATCATTAAAATCATCCATTGTACCTGAAGACTGGAGGATAGCAAATATAACCCCAATATTTAAAAAGGGCTCCAGGGGCGATCCGGGAAACTACAGACCGGTTAGCCTGACTTCAGTGCCAGGAAAAATAGTGGAAAGTGTTCTAAACATCAAAATCACAGAACATATCGAAAGACATGGTTTAATGGAACAAAGTCAGCATGGCTTTACCCAGGGCAAGCCTCACAAATCTGCTTCTCTTTTTTGAAGGAGTTAATAAACATGTGGATAAAGGTGAACTGGTAGATATAGTATACTTGGATTTTCAGAAGGCGTTTGCCAACGTTCCTCATGAGAGGCTTCTAGGAAAAGTAAAATGTCATGGGATAGGTGGCGATGTCCTTTCATGGATTGCAAACTGGCTAAAAGACAGGAAACAGAGAGTAGGATTAAATGGGCAATTTTCTCAGTGGAAGGGAGTGGACAGTGGAGTGCCTCAGGGATCTGTATTGGGACCCTTACTTTTCAATATATTTATAAATGATCTGGAAAGAAATATGATGAGTGAGATAATCAAATTTGCAGATGACACAAAATTTTTCAGAGTAGTTAAATCACAAGCAGATTGTGATAAATTGCAGGAAGACCTTGTGAGACAAATTGGGCATCCAAATGGCAGATGAAATTTAATGTGGATAAGTGCAAGGTGATGCATATAGGGAAAAATAACCCATGCCATAGGGATGTGAATCGTGTCCTCGATCGTCTTAACGATCGATTTCGGCTGGGAGGGGGAGGGAATCGTATTGTTGCCATTTGGGGGGGTAAAATATTGTGAAAAATCGTGAAAAATCGTGAAAAATCTAAAAATCTAAAAATCGCAAAACCGGCACATTAAAACCCCCTAAAACCCACCCCTGACCCTTTAAATTAAATCCCCCACCCTCCCGAACCCCCCCCAAATGACTTAAATAACCTGCGGGTCCAGCGGCGATCCGGAACGGCAGCGGTCCGGAACGGGCTCCTGCTCCTGAATCTTGTTGTCTTCAGCCGGCGCCATTTTCCAAAATGGCGCCGAAAAATGGCGGCGGCCATAGACGAACACGATTGGACGGCAGGAGGTCCTTCCGGACCCCCGCTGGACTTTTGGCAAGTCTCGTGGGGGTCAGGAGGCCCCCCACAAGCTGGCCAAAAGTTCCTGGAGGTCCAGCGGGGGTCAGGGAGCGATTTCCCGCCGCGAATCGTTTTCGTACGGAAAATGGCGCCGGCAGGAGATCGACTGCAGGAGGTCGTTCAGCGAGGGTTCTGGCGCCTCGCTGAACAACCTCCTGCAGTCGATCTCCTGCCAGCGCCATTTTCCGTACGAAAACGATTCGCGGCGGGAAATCGCTCCCTGACCCCCGCTGGACCTCCAGGAACTTTTGGCCAGCTTGTGGGGGGCCTCCTGACCCCCACGAGACTTGCCAAAAGTCCAGCGGGGGTCCGGAAGGACCTCCTGCCGTCCAATCGTGTTCGTCTATGGCCGCCGCCATTTTTCGGCGCCATTTTGGAAAATGGCGCCGGCTGAAGACAACAAGATTCAGGAGCAGGAGCCCGTTCCGGACCGCTGCCGTTCCGGACCGCCGCTGGACCCGCAGGTTATTTAAGTCATTTGGGGGGGGGTTCGGGAGGGTGGGGGATTTAATTTAAAGGGTCGGGGGTGGGTTTTAGGGGGTTTTAGTGTGCCGGCTCACGATTCTAACGATTTATAACGATAAATCGTTAGAATCTCTATTGTATTGTGTTCCATAACAGTTTAAGACGATATTAAAATTATCGGACGATAATTTTAATCGTCCTAAAACGATTCACATCCCTAGGTTCCATATTAGGTGCTACAACCCAAGAAAGAGATCTAGGTGTCATAATGGATAACACACTGAAATCGTCGGTTCAGTGTGCTGCGGCAGTCAAAAAAGCAAACAGAATGTTGGGAATTATTAGAAAGGGATTGGTGAATAAAACGGAAAATGTCATAATGCCTCTGTATCGCTCCATGGTGAGACCGCAACTTGAATACTGTGTACAATTCTGGTCGCCACATCTCAAAACACATGTAATTGCGATGGAGAAGGTACAGAGAAGGGCTACCAAAATGATAAGGGGAATGGAACAACTCCCCTATGAGGAAAGACTAAAGAGGTTAGGACTTTTCAGCTTGGAGAAGAGACGACTGACGGGGGATATGATAGAGATGTTTAAAATCATGAGAGGTCTAGAACAGGTAGATGTGAATCGGTTATTTACACTTTCGGATAGTAGAAAGACTAGGGGACACTCCATGAAGTTAGCATGGGGCACATTTAAAACTAATCGGAGAACGTTCTTTTTTACTCAACGCACAATTAAACTCTGGAATTTGTTGCCAGAGGATGTGGTTAGTGCAGTTAGTATAGCTGTGTTTAAAAAAGGATTGGATAAGTTCTTGGAGAAGTCCATTACCTGCTGTTAAGTTCACTTAGAGAATAGCCACTGCCATTAGCAATGGTAACATGGAATAGACTTAGTGTTTGGGTACTTGCCAGGTTCTTATGGCCTGGATTGGCCACTGTTGGAAAGAGGATGCTGGGCTTGATGGATCCTTGGTCTGACCCAGTATGGCATTTTCTTATGTTCTTATGGTTTCGAGGGGAATTTTATTAGATGGTTAAGGGCACTGTATGCTGCTCCTAGTGCTAAGCTTCTAATTAATGGTTCTCTGACAGTCATTCCCCCTCCATTGTGGAGTGTGATAGGGCTGCCCCTTGTACCCCCTTTTGTTTGTACTAGCTCTGGAACCTCTTGCTATTCCCTTCCGACAGGACAGTTTTGCGGTCTCCATATCGGGAGACGCCAAATGAAATTAGCGCTGTTTGCAGACAATATCCTGTTGTTTGTGGGCAAGCCCAGATAGAGTGTCCCAGCTATCCTTCATAGTTTTGCTCACTTCAAAGAAATTGCGGGGCTGACTATAAATTTTTCCAAATCCGAGGCTCTCAGGCTTGACTCCCAGATGCCGCACACATGGCCCGGGGAGTTCCCCTTTACTTGGGCACCGGGTAGGATCAAATATCTGGGGGTGTGGATCCCTAGGGATTTGAAGCAGCTTTATGTCCTCAACATAAAAAGTACTTTGACCAGCTTGGGGGCTCAATTAAAGGCCTGTCACCCTTTGCCACTTTTGTTCTTTGGACGGTGTGCCCTCCTCAAGATGGCAATAGTATCCAAGTTACTCTATAAACTCCATGGGGTAGATTTTCAAACCGCGCGATTTGGCGTACTTTTGCTGGCGCATCAGGCACAAGCAAAAGTACGTGGGATTTTAGTAGATACGCGCGTAGCCGCTAAAATCCTGGATCGGCGCGCGCAAGGCTATCAATTCCGTATAGCCGGCACGCGCCGAGCCGCGCAGCCTACCCCCGTTCCCTCCGAGGCCGTTCCGAAATCGGAGCGGCCTCGGAGGGAACTTTCTTTTGCCCTCCCCTCACCTTCCCCTCCCTTCCCCTACCTAACCCACCCGCCCGGCCCTGTCTAAACCCCCCCCTTACCTTTGTCGGGGGATTTACGCCTCCCGGAGGGAGACGTAAATCCCCGTGCGCCAGCGGGCCGCTAGCGCGCCGGGACGCGACTTGGGGCGGGTCCGGAGGGCACGGCCACGCCCCCGGGCCCGCCCCCGGAACGCTCCCGACACGCCCCGAAAACGCCCCGACACGCCCCCCTCAGAAAACCCCGGGACTTACGCGAGTCCCGGGGCTCTGCGCACGCCGGTAGGCCTATGTAAAATAGGCTCACCGGCGCGCAGGGCCCTGCTCGCCTAAATCCGCCCGGATTTGGGCGGATTTAGGCGAGCAGGGCTCTTAAAATCCGCCCCCATATGCGTCCATGTTGGATGCTTAACAAAGATGTCACTTGGTTACAGCAATCTTTTCAGAAATTCCTTTGGGCGGGGGGGGGGGGGGGGAAGCTGCATTCCAGGGACATGGGGGGGACTGGGTATGCCAGATATTTCCGCCTGTATAATGTAGCTTGTCAGCTCCGGTTTGTGGGGGAGTGGATTTTAGATAAATACTCATACTGCGAGGATGGAGTGATGAACAACATGACCGCCCCCTGTGCCCCCTTGTTTCTGCTAGAAGTTGAAGCCACAGCACTGTGTAACTTTGACGTCCCTATGAGACTCATACAACCTTGTCATTTGGCATGGCGATGCCTTCTGACTCAGGGACATCTTACTGGCTCGACCTCCTTATTGCTCCCGCTCCTAGGCAACAGGAATTTTGTGTCAGGACGAGAATACAGTGCTATCTTCGATTATTGGCTGCAAAGGAGTTTACCATTTCTTTTCCACTTCTACCAAACTGACTCGCCGACAGTGGTTGATTTTGCCTCTCTGACTTGAGATTACCACATCCCCTGCAAACATTTTTTTGCTTATTGTAATAAATCTGCTGTTAGTTAGACTCTGGAGTAGCAATCTGTTCTTATAGGCTCCTAAAGAAGGAGGAGTCAGCAATCTGATATAGTTGTGCGTGGATCCCTGGGCCGGTGGCAGATAACCAAGCTCCCGGGAGGATATCCCGAGAGGGACCATGGCTAGGCTTGAGTATGAAGACAGACACACATTAGTTTTTTTATTAAACAGGTTTTTGAAACCAGCAGAGGTAGCAGAAGTGAGCTGATAAGCCCGGCAGGGCTGTAGTCCATCAGGAACTGGAACAGCGATCCAGGATGGCTGAGCTGTTGAGAAACTGTAGAAAGTGAGTAGGCAGAGTAGGCAGAGTTCATGAACAGAACTAGATGACAAAACTCACATAAGGTCTCAAGGAAGCTCAGGTGCTGGAAAGGTTTAGGCCCTCGAGGAGTGAGTACCTGGTTCCAGGGAAAGCTCTGAGAGAGCGATGGTGACTCACAATTGTTTGTAACAATGATAGCTTCAAAGCAGTACAGAATCTTCAGAGTGTCCAGGAACATGGGCCCTCGAGGAGCGAGTACCGGTTTCTATCTGTAATCTGAAAGTAAAGAAAAAAAGCGAGGCCCCCGATGAGCGGGTACCTCTGGTAAGTCCAAGGAGGCAAAGTAGCTTGGGAGGTGTAGTCGAAGCAATCCCTTTCCTTGCTAACTCAGTTAGATAGTGAAATAGAGACCTTTAAATATTGGAAGCGGATGACATCATCTCAGGGTGACGCCCCTGAGGTTCGCGCTCTTGCTGGTACTTCAATCAGAGCGCGTGTGCGCCCTAGGTCTTCAGGCAACATGGCGGATCTGCAACGTCAAGCTGGTCTGGGGACGCTGGAGGGAGATGGCATGGAGACGCCGCGGCAGCCAGCCGTCCATCAGACCCAGAGGGAGTCGCCACAGGGGTAAAGAGGGTGGAGTGAGGATGTCGAGCAGCGACTGTCGCAACAGTACCCCTCTTCAAAGGGCGATCTCCTCTTCAGGTACCAGGCTTAGGTTTGGAAGGATGCACGAGGTGGAACTGATGAAGCATCTCTTTGTCCAAGATATTGGTCTGAGGCTCCCAAGAGATTAAATCGGGGCTGAAGCCTTCCCAAATCAGAAGGTATTCAAAAGTCTTGCCTCTGTTACGAACATCCAGAATTTCTTTGATCTTAATTTCTAAGTTGTCTTCTGCATTGATGACAGATGGATCTTGAGATTTGGAAGAATCTTGCAGAATGTTATAGATGATATCAGCAGCAATGAATTGAGCTGCTGTGGACATCACTGAAAGTTTCAGTGGAAGTGATGATGTTGGGGTATGTCCAAAACCCACTTCTAAAGACTCTCCAGTAGAAGTTGCAGGATGAGAGATGGTGGCATCACCAGCGGAAACAGACTGGCTGGTTGCTAGAGATATCTTCATCGGATCTATTATGTGCTGTGGTTCATCAGGCACATCTGAGTGAAACGAGCGAGACAGCGCATCTGCTCTGGTGTTCCGATCTCCAGGTCAATACTTAAGCACAAAATCAAAACAGTTGAAGAATAAAGACCACCTGGCCTGTCTGTAATTTAAACATTGTGCATGGTGGAGATACTCAAGGTTCTTATGATCCATGAAGACGGTTATTTGATGTTGAGCACCTTCAAGCCATGGCCGCCACTCTTCAAATGCAAGCTTTATAGCCAGGAGCTCCTTATCGCCGATCCCGTAGTTCTTTTCAGCTGGAGAAAATCTTCGAGAGAAGAATGAACAGGGTCGTAAGGTTTTTGAGTCTCCCGCTTGGTTTAACACAGCCCCTACCCCCACATCTGAAGCATCAACTTCAATTATGAAGGTCTTTTTGGGGTCTGGATGCCGTAAGCATGGTTCTGTGGAGAAGACAGTCTTCAATTTCTCAAATGCGGAAATGGCCTCTGAGGACCATTTTGAAGCATTGGCACCCTTGCAAGTCATCGCTGTCAAGGGTACAGTTAAGGAGGAATAGTTCTTTATAAAGCTTTGATAATAGTTGGTAAACCCCAGGAATCTCCTTAAGGCCTTCAGACTGGTAGGTTGGTAGGGGGCCTCCTGACCCCCCCAAGCTGGCCAAAAGTTCCGGTTGGGTCCAATGGGGGTCCCGGAGCGGAGGCGCGGAGAAGCACGTGACGTACGCGTCACTCCGACGTGATGCCGACGTCACGTGCTCCTCGTAAAGGAATACAGGGATGGCTTCCTGACTCCCCGCTGGACCACCAGGGAGTTTTGGTAAGTCTTGGGGGGGTCAGGAGGGTGGGGGGTTTAAGTGTTTATTTAGGTTCAACGTATTCAACATAGCTATGTTGAATAAGTTGAAAATTGCGATGCATTGCGCATAATCACTTTTTTAAGTTTAAAAAAAAAATTAGTTGCGTTTTACATATGCGTTCAAAACGAATGCACACTCCTAGAGGATAACAGTAGTGGATCTTTTAATTTGATGAGAGGGATCCTAAAGTATTCCACTAAACATCTGAGAATGAAGTTGCCTCCTGGCCCTGAGTCCATCAGGGCAGGTGTCTGAACCGTGACTGGTCCGTAGGTCAAGGAGACTGGGAGAGAAAGCAGAGGAGAGGACGCGGTAAGGCCTAGGAACAGTCCTCCCGCAGGACTTGTCCGTCCGTTTCCTGGACAAAATAGGGCATGTAGAGACATCATGGCCAGGCTGACTACAGTACATGCACAGGCAGCATTTCTTCCGAAATCTTCTCTCCTTGGAGGTCAAGTGTCCATGACCAAATTGCATCGGTTCATCTTTATCAGCAGCAGAAGTTACTGGAACCATCCGAGGTGCAGTGGTAGTACTATCCTCTTTCAACCCAAGTAACACCTTAGGCCGGAGTTCCTTCACCTTGTCTCGGAGCCAGTGATCAATCCGAGTGACCAAGGCTCTTAATTCATCCAGCGAGTCAGGTGTCTGGCGAGCGGCCAGCTCGTCCTTTAAGCGGGTATCCAGGCCTCTGCAGAATAGAGTCTTGAGACATTTGGGGTCCCAGCGAAGTTCCGCTGCAAGAGTCTTGAATTCTATGGCGAATTCAGCCAGTGATCTGTTGCCTTGCTTCAAGTCCACCAAAGCAAAACCAGCAACAGAATTACGAGCAGGGTCATCAAAGACGGATTTAAACAAGTCCATAAATCCTTCTTTGTCCTGCAAAATAGGGTCCTTGTGTTCCCACAAGGTAGATGCCCACGACAGGGCTCTTCCATCCAAGTATGACAGGATGTAGGTGGTCTTCGAAAGAGCCATGGGAAATAAAGTTGGCTGTAAGGTGAACAGCATGCAGCACTGGTTCAGAAAGCCCCGATCTTCTGGATTTCTCCGGAAAAACGGATAGGAGCCGCCAGTGGTACAGCAGTCTTTAAAGTTACCTCCAGTAACTGACCTTCTTGGTTAGAAGCTGTGCCTTGTATCTTCTGGGTGTGTAGCTGATGAAATGCTGCAGTAAGTTTCTCCAAAGGTTCTTGCTGCTCTGAGATGCGTTGGGCCAGGCCCGGTGTAGCCTGCAAGGCAGAGAGAAGATATCCCGAGAGGGATTACTGACTAGGCTTGAGTATGGAGACAGACACACATTTAGTTCTTTTATTAAACAGGTTTTGAAACCACAGGAGGTGGCAGTAGTGAGCTGATATGCCCGGCAGGGCTGTAGTCCCTCAGGTATTTGAACAGCGATCCAGGATGGCTGAGCTGTTGAGAAACTGTAGAAAGTGAGTAGGCAGAGTAGGCAGAGTTCATGAACAGAACTAGATGACAAAACTCACATAAGGTCTCAAGGAAGCTCAGGTGCTGGAAAGGTTTAGGCCCTCGAGGAGTGAGTACCTGGTTCCAGGGAAAGCTCTGAGAGAGCAATGGTAACTCACAATTGTTTGTAGCAGCGATAGCTTCCAAGCAGTAGAGAATCTTCAGAGTGTCCAGGAATATGGGCCCTTGAGGAGCGAGTACCGGTTCCTAATTGTAATTTGAAAGTAAAGAAAAAGAGCGAGGCCCCCGAGGAGTGGGTACCTCTGTAAGTCCAAGGAGTAGCTTGGGAAGTGTAGCCGAAGCAATCCCCTTCCTTTCTAACTCAGTTAGATAATGAAATAGAGACCTTTACATATTGGAAGCGGATGACGTCATCTCAGGGGGACGCCCCTGAGGTTCGCGCTCCTGCTGGTACTTCAATCAGAGCACACGTGCACTCGCCCTACATCTTCAGGCAACATGGCGGATCTGCAACGTCAAGCCAGTACGGGGACGCCGGAGGGAGACAGCATGGAGATGCTGCAGCAGCCAGCCATCCATCAGACCCGGAGGGAGTCGCTACAGAGGTAAAGAGGGCGGAGTGAGGACGTCGAGCAGCGACGGTCGCAACACTTATCTACAGACTCACCACTATCTCCAATCATTCTCTTGGACAACGGAGACCTTCCACCTGGAGTCGACTTTTGCCCAGCGTATGTTTTATGTTTCTCTAAAACAGAACTCTATTAAAGGCTGGAGCATTCTGGGACAGGAATATAGGGAGCCCCACCATGTTCGTTCTGTGGTGTGGTATTGGACAGAGGCTTAGGGAGATGAGCTTACTCCGGCTTATATTCTTACCTGCTTTAAGACTTTGCATAAAACTTTACTGGACACGAGCCTCCGTGAGCTACAATTCAGAATCTTGCACCATCTAATATATGACGATGTTCGCCGACAGCGCATGGGCCACCTGCCTTCTGCCCTGTGTGTTAAATGCGGCTTGGACTTGAGCACCCTAGCTCATCGGCTTTTTAACTGTTCGACCCTGACAGTATTCTGGGATGGGGTCCTTGCACTTATTGCTCAGTGTCTGAAGGTCAGTTTCCGATGCTCCGTCCGCCTTCTTTTGTCTGGAATGCGGGGCAATGTAGCTGTGTCTGACACAGCTATGGACAAGTTTGGGCACACCGCTATAATTCTTGCATGCCGCATGATTATAGTTACGTGGATTGAGCCTGCTACACAGCCTACACTCCAAGCCTGGTATTATTGGCTTGCATCGGCTATGCAAATGGAGCGGTTAGCCGTCATCACGAACTCGCGCCCATTTAATACCTTGTACTGTGATTAGTGGGCTGCCTGTTTCTCTCTACTGCCTCTAGATGTACAAAACTAATTACTCTCCACTGGATATCAAACTGTCTGGCGCTGAATTAAGCCGTCTAATGTCTCTGCCACTTTCTCCCTGAAGATACAGACTGGATGATTGTTGACAACCTTAACGCTGGGACCCTCAGTGGTCCTACATATACGGACTCCCGAAGGTGGGGGGAAGGAAGGGGTTGCAGAGGTTGACTGCTCCAGTGGGGTGCTGTTTGTTGCTGCGTGTGGTGGTAAGCTTGAGAGTCAGTATGTGCGGTTGTTTGCTGACGGATGTTGTAGTTCTCAAAAAGTAAAAATGACCGGTTCAAGCGGATTGCGGCACCTGAGGTTGGTTGTTTATTGATGTATTTGAATACATTGTTTGCTGGTGTTTCTGCCTTGCTGTCACGGAAATAAAAAAAATTATTTTGACAAAAAAAATATAAATATATATATATATATATATATATATATATATATATATATATATCTGAAGCAAGAAAACTGTGAGGGAGCTGGTTGGACCGTTAGATGACTGAGGGGTTAAAGGGGCTCTCTGGAAAAATAAGGCCATTGTAGAAAGACTAAATGAATTATTTGCTTCTGTATTTACTAATTTATTTATTTATTTATTTGATGAGTTTTATATACCGTTATTCGGTTGAGCCATCATAACGGTTACAAAAGTGTACAATATCTTGTAACAGAGCTAATGAAGATGTTGGGGAGATACCAGTTCCAGAGATGGTTTTCAAGGGTGATGATTCAGATGAACTGAACCTGGATGATGTAGTAGGCCAGACTGACAAACTAAAGAGTAGCAAATCACCTGGACTGGATGGTATACAACCAAGGGTTCCGAAGGAATTAAAAAAATGAAATTTCAGATCTATTAGTTAAAATTTGTAACCTATCATTAAAATGCTCTATCCATCCTATCTGAATTCCTTAGCCTCCCTGAGGCTCATCTCTAATATCTTTCATTAGCATGGCAGGTAACAAATCAATACATTCCCTGATGACAAGCATTCTTACATCACATCATTGGTCCAATCACAGACATGATTTAGGGTCTGTTGCCAATCATTTATTGTCCCATTGTAGCCAAGTCCAAATACTGAAACCATATCCATTTTTCTTACATACTAGGTGTCATCAATTATATCATGCTAGGTGACAGTTGCAAAGTCTGATGCAACATTGCACAACCCATCTTTTGAGTAAGGGGCAGATTTTCAAAGGGTTATGTGCGTAACCCATGAAAAGCTGCCCCTTCTACCCCCTGTCCTCACCGAGCCTATCTTCCATAGGCTCGGTGGCACACGCAAGCCCTGGGACGCACGTAAGTCCCAGGGCTTTCCTGGGGGGCGTGTCGGTGGCGTGTCGTGGCCGGCGTGTCATCGGGGGGAGGGCGTTCGCATTCCAGGGCATGGCCGAGGCCTCCGGGCCAGCCCATGGACCAGAACATGGTGCGCCGGCAGGCGTAACTTGTAAAATAAAGGTAGGGGGGGAATTAGGGCTGGGGGGTGGGTTAGATAGGGGAAGGGAGGGGAAGGTGGGGGGGGGGGGGCCGGAAGGAAAGTTACCTCTGAGGCCGCTCCAAAATCAGAGCGGCCTTGGAGGGAATGGAGGATGGCTGCACGACTCGGCGCGCGCAGGCTGCCGATTTTGCGCAGCCTTGCACGCGCCGACCCTGTATTTTATAACGTGCGCGGCAGCGCACATGTTATAAAATCGGGAGTAGATTCGTTCGCGCCGGGTTGCGCGAACAAATCTACTCCCACCCACACCTTCTAAAATCTACCCCTAAGTAGAGATGTGAATCGGAACCAGAATCGGTTCGGATTTCAGTTCCGATTCACATCTCTACCCCTAAGTACTTAGCGCACTCCTTATTTTGACCACAATTTGCCCAAACAAAATTTGCCAGTAGGGTCACTTCTTGAAATAAAGCAACTCAGAACACAACATGCTTGCTAAGCTCTACAAAATCTAAAATGTTTCACTGTGCTTCTCCATGTAGCCAATCCATCAAATATAGAGACCTTTAAGAACTGAAAGGAAAGGTTTTTCTTACTCTAAATTCCACATTATTAAGCAATTGCCCAGGCTGAAACTTGTCCTCTCTCAGCAGCTGAAAGAGAATGCATCTGTAAGGACAAAGGTCTGGAGGCAGATTTCTGGCAATTTGCTGCTTTTCACTACCACCGGCAGCTCCTGTCAAGCAGGAGCAAAGTTTGAAGGTATTTCTGTGGTCTCTGTCCCTGCTACTACTTTGTACTTGTGGACCTGCAAACTGCTCAGTTACTTTAAATCTTACTTCTCCAGGACAGATTTTTCAAAGCTGTTTACCCAGCATAAACCTGTGTTTGTGCACAGAAATGGACAGATAGAAGGGTTGGAGACTGATGGGATCAACCCTGGAGGAAGGAAGGGTGAAATTGAATGGGTTAGATTTGGGATGGAGGGGAGAGAAAGCATGTATGTATGTGTGAGAGATGGGTTTGTACACTCCTCCCCTCTGGTGATGTATTCCAATCCCTGAGTGATCTGACAGCAAAAGCTCTCATGTATGGAGAAAAGGCCTCACTCGTGGAGCTTGGTCACATGGTAAGGATAGAGGAAAGAGATAAGGCCTCACAGAGTTATGACAGGGACAGAAAGAGGAGATGAAGCCTCACTCATACTGATGTAGTCGAGGAGATAAGGCCATGCTTACAGATATATGACAGTCACAGAGCTTGGAGGCAAGTCTTCACTCACAATGACGTGACAGGGACAGAAAGAGGAGATGACGCCTCACTCATACTGATGTAGTCGAGGAGATAAGGCCATGCTTACAGATATATGACAGTCACAGAGCTTGGAGGCAAGTCTTCACTCACAATGACGTGACAGGGACAGAAAGAGGAGATGAAGCCTCACTCATACTGATGTAGTCGAGGAGATAAGGCCATGCTTACAGATATATGACAGTCACAGAGCTTGGAGGCAAGTCTTCACTCACAATGACGTGACAGGCTAAAGGGAGGAGATGGGACTAGAACAGAGGAAGGAGGTAGGGCCTGTACTCATGATGTGATGAGGAATTTCACCAGGAAAGAGGATGCTAGTTATATTACCTGCAAGTGTGAAGGCTTTCAGGAGCTCGAGGTATGAATACAGGTCATTGCTGTCCTCATCAAAGCGCTGCAGGTCCTTCTTCCTGGGAGCATCGTCTCCCAGGGCTCTCAGGATATCAGTGTAGTTCAGAAAGCCATTGCCATCATTGTCAGCACCATAAAAAAATATCTGAAAATCTTTTAAAATTAAAAATGGTAGAATAAGTATCTTACATATACCAACAAAGCGCAAAGGTACATCGAAGTGATAATCATGATACAATCCACATGGATGGAAAGTTCACAGTAATAATCTATCCTTAGTGCAAAGCAGTTATTAGATCTCGGCAAATGCACAGTATTTTCATCATTTACCCTACTTTTATATTGTAAATTTTGCTTTTTTCTTCCTTTTTGTTTTTGCATTTTGTGTCTTCCATAGACACAAAATGGGGGAAAGCCTTTAGTAAATAACCTAATGACCCCCTTAATAAGCTAAAACTCTATGTACCATAAATACCAATATTCTCTTCTAGTTCTAGTCATAGGGTTGCTCTGAGTTTATTCATTGGAGACATAACCATGTAGTTTTGAGTACTGCTCATACGGACTTTGGAGCAGCTATTCAGCAATTAAAATCTCAATAGTTGCTGACTAGCTGCTCCAAAGGGAGATGCCACCGAGCTTCGGCTCCAGGCTCCACCCCTCCTAGGCGCGCGTGCGAGGAGGGAGCATTTAAAAAGCTTTTCCCGCCAGACCTCGGGCCGCCCCCAGGAGTGACGTCAGATGCCGCTGGGGATTTAAACCCAGCGTCTGACTGACAAGATTGCCTTGCAACGAGGTTCCCTGCTTGGGTGGTTAGTTGCTGTGTTCCTGTTGTTCCTGTCTTCATCTCTGCTTGGATCTTCAGTTTTCTTACTGTTCCTGCTCCTGCTTCAGTTCCAGCTCCGTACCTTCAGTTCCTGCTCCGTACCTTCAGTTCCAGCTCCGTACCTTCATTTCCTGCTCCTGCTTCAGTTCCAGCTCCGTACCTTCAGTTCCAGCTCCGTACCTTCAGTTCCAGCTCCGTACCTTCAGTTCCTGCTTCTGCTTCAGTTCCATCTCCGTACCTTCAGTTCCAGCTCCGTACCTTCAGTTCCTGCTCCTGCTTCAGTTCCAGCTCCGTACCTTCAGTTCCTGCTTCTGCTTCAGTTCCAGCTCTGTACCTTCAGTTCCTGCTTCTGCTTCAGTTCCAGCTCCGTACCTTCAGTTCCTGCTCCTGCTTCAGTTCCAGCTCCGTACCTTCAGTTCCTGCTCCTGCTTCAGTTCCAGCTCCGTACCTTCAGTTCCTGCTTCTGCTTCAGTTCCAGCATCGTATCTTCTGTTCCTGTTCCTGCTCCCGCTTCGGTTCCAGTCCCAGATTCTCCATGGCTCCAGATTCCGCTTCTGCTGCGGTCCACAGTTCCTGGATGCTGCCCACTTCCTTGGATCGATTTCTCGGCTTCTGACCTCTGCTCGTCTCTCCATAACCCTTGTTGCCGCCTGCCCAGTACTCAGACTGTCTTGACACTGTGTTCTTGCTTCCCGCAAGTCTTCTCCTAAGTCCCAGCGGCCCGGGTCCTCATGGGCTCCTCCTGGGGGGACCTCGGGCTTCCAGAGTGAAGACCCAGCTTCTTTGTCTTGTTCCGTGCTGCCTCCTGCCCTATCCTTTCTACTGCAATAGGCCGGTCCAAGGGTCCACCGCTCCGGTTGTAACAACCTGCTATTAATTAAGTTGACTTCGAAAATATCCACCGCTATTACTAGCAACGGTAACATGGAATAGACTTAGTTTTTAGGTACTTGCCAGGTTCTTATGGCCTGGATTGGCCACTGTTGGAAACAGGATGCTGGGCTTGATGGACCCTTGGTCTGACCTAGTATGGCATGTTCTTATGTTCTTAGGGATTTTTGAGTTGGCCAGTGTAGAACCATAAGGACTAAATGCCAGTATCAAGTGGATACATTTTATATAATACATTCCTTGATGGAATTTTTTATATAACTGATACAATGGAAATTTTCCACGATATTAAGTGAAGATATTTAGACGATAATTTTTTCAGAGAAGAATTTTAATCACTTTTCATTACTTTTGAATTTCATGAAAGTTGTATCACAATAAGAAAATGTCTTGTTAATTATGATTGACATGAAATTTCATCGAGGTGAAGAGACTGGACATAAAACACACTTTAATTTATTGGATGCTTTTGATTGACATATGGAAGGACCAATTGTATTGAGGAACTAGAATTCCATCTGGCTCGGTTCCATTCAAATAGTAGCTGCTGGATTTTCGATTTTCACTTCATTTGTAGGCGTTTGCTGAATGAGATCAGTTTTTAAAGCAGATACATTGCAGCTTTGGTGAGTAAAAGAGGATATCAGTTTATTCTTCTTTTCTTCGTTCAGTTAATGTTTAGTAAAATAGTTATATTTTGGCAGTGGAAGCAGAAGAATTACTCCCTGAGGCAGCCATTTTGGCAAAACACTGGCAGGGACAGAGCATTTATATATGAGATCTTGAAAAGTGAAAAGAATCTAAAAGATCATCGCAAGCATACAGCAACAATGTTGATAAAAAGAGCCGTTCAACCAAAGTAAAGTTAAGTACATTGGCTTTGCCTAATAAACAAGTGCAAGGTTGCAGGCTCGACTGAACTTTAAATTTTCATCGTTGCTTCCAGAGATTTTGTGTTTTTATAAAAAAAAAAAAAAAAGGATATATACATATATATTTTTTTTATAGAAACAAAAACAAACAATAAAAATATAATGTTTAATTGGGCCTGCAACCTATATATATTAAATGCTGGTATAATAACATTTCATTGAGGAGGATATATGCATAATCACACAAAAAATTGGAGGTTTTTCTGGCTTATGATTTTGCCCTCTACCAAATCAGCGAGGATTCACTTGCATTTGGCATCTGAAATCTTTTCCTCCCAATAATAAAAAACGGTTGTGTGTGCAATGTGTTTTAAACATTAGAGGTGCAAATTATTTTTTGATTGTCAGTGTTGCACCATTAGCCTCATTGTCCTCTGGATAAGTGCTTAAGAAGTGCCAGACTGGTTCAGACCAGTGACAAAGCAGACCTCATCAGGACAAGTAATCGAGGCATCAGCTGTTGAGCTCTGAGCGATCGACAGGAGTCTCTTGTCAAGGGGACTCAAAGATACCTCATCCAAAGCCAGAGAGAGCTCTCCTCCCGTACTCCTGGCAACAGGACCCAGTACCATCTGTCCCAATGTAGGAGCCATGAACTGGACAATGGTAGACTACCCTGATAAAGGGAGGGATTCTGAAGGAAAGATATTTCAGCATCAAGCAAAAAGTAGTTTGAGGAAATCCAATGGAGCAGAGGCAAAGTGTGGCTATCATGCCGCCATATTGCTCCTCTCCCCAGTCTCTATGCTTTTGATGTCCTTACATAGATGTGGCCTCCGGTATTCAAAGTGGGACCTTACAAGTTGTGGATACAGTACATATTACCGTCTTATAAATCCTGCATTTATGCATCTGAACATAGTGGGCCAGATTTTAACACTTATGCGTGGGCGTGCACAAATCTATGCCTTATTTTATAACATGCACGCGCAGCCGCGCACATGTTATAAAATCCGGGGTCAGCGCGCACAAGGGAGTGCCTCAGAGGGAACATTTTTTCACCTCCCCCCCACCTTTCCCTCCCTTCCCCTATCTAACCCACCCCCCATCCCTACCTAAATCCCCCCTACCTTGTTTCTGCGAGTTAAGCCTGCCCGAGGCAGGCGTAACTTGCACACCCTGGCCAGCTGTTGGCGCGTGAACCTCCGGCACGGCCGCTGTGCGTAGGACTCAGGAATGCCCCCAGCCCTGCCCCCGGACTGCCGCCACGCCCCCAGACCCTCCCCCAGACCGCCCATTTTGGAAAGCCCCGGGACATCCGTGCGTTCTGGGGCTTGTGCGTGCGCCGAGCCTATGCAAGAAAGGCTCGGCGAGCGCAGGGGCAGCTTGGGCAGTGTTCTCTCAACCTAGCTTGATGGACTCTCTACCTGGGTAACATCACGCTAGGTTGAGAGAACATTGCCCAAATCTCATCTTGGAGTGAGTTTCCTCACTCCGAAGGCCATCAAATCTTCACAAGAGATCACTGTTCTGTTCGTAGGTGTCACGTAGAATGTCAAAGTGGCCCCTAACCCCCTACACTCTTACCTAAACCCCACCTCGAGTTACTAGGTGGGCCTACTATAGGGATACAAATACCTACCTATGGGCCAGGATATTATGGCCAGTCTCAGTCTCTCTCTCTCTCTTAACAATGGTCCCCCAGTGGTTGAATACAGGAAATACAACAGGTTTGGCACTTATCACAGAATCTGAAAATGGTATCACAATTTGCAGTAATTTAGCTCTTTGCACAGGTAATTAGTGCAAATTGTGCTGAATGTAGCCAGTTAGAGTTAAAATTACCCAGTTATATGCTGAACATAACAAGATAGGGTTTAAGTTACCCAGTAATACGCTGAATATATTTAGTTAGGGTTAACGTTACCCCAGTTATATGCTGAATACAGTTAGTTAGGGTTAAAGTTAACCAGTAATATGCTGAATATAGTTAGTTAGGATAAAAGTTACTCCAGTAATACACTGAATATATTTAGTTAAGGTTAAATTTACCCCAGTTATATGCTGAACGTAACAAGTTAGTGTTACATGACGGGTGATTTAGTGTGCCCTTGGGCCTCAGCCCGACCACAGACGGATCCAGGACTGAACCGAAGGTTGACGGCGTGTTCCAGCATGGCTGACGGTCTTACCCTCTGCCGGGCCTGCAAGCTCCCAAGGCCAACAACATGATGATGTTGGAAGTTGAATGGTCCTCCGAGCCCTTTCGGACCTGCCGCTTAGATTGGCATGGAGCAGCAGGCCTGGCCTGAGGACGAGGGCAGACGGGCCTTGACATGAAGACATGACACCAAGGTTGATGCGGATGGCATCAGAGACGAGGGCTGGAACAAGACATGAAGACATGACACCAAGGCTGTTGAAGTCATGACACCAAGGGTGATGCGAAGACATCCCGGACCAGGGTCGATGCGATGACATCAGAGACGAGGAACTTGACGAAGTCCAGACGAGACGAGAATTGAGCGGAAGGACATTGGCACTGTCTCTCAGGGCGCCCTGCTCAGCCCACCTTCACGGGCGTACCCAATGGGCTGGTTGCGGACCACCCTGTCCCACTGCACGCCCTACACAGCCTGAGGAGGCTGGTCACGGACCAGGCGGAGAGCAGGACAAGCGCAGGGAAGGATACAGCTGAAGCAGAACTTAGACGACTGAGCCAAAGGTCATCCGGAGCTCCGCAAAGGCTAGCAGGACATGACGGCTCAGGAGCACAGGACACCGGTCCTCCTGCAGGCCACTCCAACTCAGGAAAGACGTCATCCGAGGGACCAAGGCCAACAGGACAGAAGGCTTAGGAGCCCTGAAGACACAGGAACAAGACAACAAGGATCTTGGGACATCAGGAAGCGGAAGATCACATGACGAGACACCAGGACACCTGGACGAGGACCTCAGGCATGAAGACTTGACTTGACATGACATGAAGACGAAATGAAGAGGAGCTCCACAAAGAAGACCTGATTGAGCTCTGGCAGGCAGGAGCCTCCAGAGTGAAGTAACTCCGATGGAAGGCCAAGGCTGAAGTGACGGAGCAGCCCTTTGTAGGGCTGGAGCAGGAAGTCCAATCATAGGTGGGGCCAGCACACTTCCTGTGTCTGGCCCTTTAAATATTGAAGAGAGATGCGCGCCAGCACCTAAGGGAAGCAGAAAGGAGGAGCTGTGCAGGGCCGTGGACAGTGGCCTGCACAGCATCATCGCGTAAGAAGCAGGGCTGGCCTGAGAAGCACGCCCGATGACGGCAGCGGCTCCAGCTGTTGCAGGAGGCCCCAGGGGCGGCTCCAGCCGCCACTCCAGCCCGGGGCTTGCGGCCCGCAGCCCCGGAGGATGCGATGATGTCGACGGCGGCTTCCAGCCGCGAAGAGAGGCAGGGAAGTCCACGGCTCACCGCGGGGAAGAGGAGGCTTGATGGGCGGCCTCCGGGCCACGTGAGCAAGGAGAGACCACGGCTCCAGCCGCGTTGAGGGCCTGAGTCCGGCGGTGTCTGTGCCGCGTCGGGCAGAAGAAAGCAGCATGGGGTGAGTGCCTGCTCGCGGGGAGACCGGTGGGCAGGGTTCATAACAGTTAGGGTTAAAGTTACCCAGTAATATGCTGAATACAGTTAGTTAGGGTTAACGTTACCCAGTAATATGCTGAATGTAGCTAGTTAGGGTTAAAGTTACCCCAGTTATATGCTGAATATAGTTAGTTAGGGTTAAAGTTACCCAGTAATATGCTGAACATAGTTAGGGTTAAAGTTACCCCAGTAATGTGCTGAATGTAGTTAGTTAGGGTTAAGGTTACCCCAGTTATATGCTGAATATAGCTAGTTAGGGTTAAGGTTACCCAGTAATATGCTGAATATAGTTAGTTAGAGTTAACGTTACCCAGTAATATGCTGAATATAGTTAGTTAGGGTTAAAGTTATCCCAGTTATATGCTAAATGTAGCTAGCTACAAGGTCCTTGCGGTCTAATTAAACATAATGGGGCAGATTTTAAAACCCCTGCGCGTGCCGGAGCGCCTATTTTGTATAGGCCGCCGGCGCGCGCAGAGCCCCGACACGCGTGTAAGTCCAGGGGCTTCCTGTCGGGGGCGTGTTGGGGGCGTGTCGGGATGACGCGGCGTTTAGGGGGCGGGGTGTGGCGTTTCGGGGCGGTGACGTGGGCGTGGTTTCGGCCTGGGGCGTGGCCGCGGCCTCCGGAACAGCCCCCGAGACCGGACCACGGAGCAGGGCAGCTGGCCGACGCGCACAAAGGTAAGGGGGGGGTTTAGATAGGGCCAGGGGGGTGGGTTAGGTAGGGGAAGGGAGGGGAAGGTGGGGGGAGGGCGAAGGGAACAGGCAGCGCGCGCAGGTTGCACAAATGTGCACCCCCTTGCGTGCGCCGATCCCGGATTTTATAAGATACGTGCGGCTACGTAATATGCTGAATATAGTTAGTTAGGGTTAAAGTTACCCCAGTTATTTGCTGAATGTAGCTAGTTAGGGTTAAGGTTACCCCAGTAATATGCTGAATACAGTTAGTTAGGGGTAAAGTTACCCCAGTAATATGCTGAATGTAGCTAGTTAGGGTTAAAGTTACCCCAGTTATTTGCTGAATGTAGCTAGTTAGGGTTACAGTTACCCCAGTTAATGTTACCCAGTAATATGCTGAATATAGTTAGTTAGGGTTAAAGTTACCCCAGTTATATGCTGAATGTAGCTAGTTAGGGTTAAAGTTAACCCAGTTATATTTGCTGAATGTAACTAGTTACATAGAAACATAGAAACATAGAAATGACGGCAGAAGAAGACCGAATGGCCCATCCAGTCTGCCCAGCAAGCTTCACACATTTTTTCTCTCATACTTATCTGTTTCTCTTAGCTCTTGGTTCTATTTCCCTTCCTCCCCCACCATTAATGTAGAGAGCAGTGATGGAGCTGCATCCAAGTGAAATATCTAGCTTGATTAGTTAGGGGTAGTAGGGGTAGTAACCGCTGCAATAAGCAAGCTACACCCATGCTTATTTGTTTTACCTAGACTATGTTGTACAGCCCTTGTTGGTTGTTTTTTCTTCTCCCCTGCCGTTGAAGCAGAGAGCTATGCTGGATATGCATGAAGTATCAGTTTTTTTTCTTCCCTGCCGTTGAAGCAGAGAGCCATGCTGGATATGCATTGAAAGTGAAGTATCAGGCATATTTGGTTTGGGGTAGTAACCACCGTAACAAGCCAGCTACTCCCCGCTTTGTGAGTGCGAACCCTCATTTCTTCTCCCCTGCCGTTGAAGCAGAGAGCTCTGCTGGATGTGTGAAGTATCAGTTTTTCTTCTCCCCTGCCGTTGAAGCAGAGAACTATGCTGTATATGCTGTTACGATCCCAGTCACTAGACTAGTGACCGGGAGCTTACCTCTCTCACCCGCGCTGCGAACCGCCGGGTTCGGGGCCCTCCACGCGGCTTGGCAGCGGCGTCTCCACGAGGGAGACGTCGCCGGAGACTCCTCCCCTCGGCGAGGGAACGCGCGCGCGCGCGAGAAGGGCAGCGTTTTGTGCTGTCAGCACCCGGATGTGCTGACACGCCCCCCGTGACGTCAGACGCCGACCGGGGGATTTAAACCGGGCTCTTTCCTCACCCAAGTGCCTTGCAACGAGGTTCCTTCTTTGAAGAGCTAGTTGCCGTCGTTCCTGTTCCCCGCTGATTGCCTGCCTGCCTGCCTGCTTGATTCCTGCCTGGTTCCTGGATTCCTGCTTGTCTTCTGCCTGCCTTGACTCCGGTCCGTGACTCCGATTCCTGCTTGACTTCAGCCTGCCTTGACTCCGGTCCGTGACTCCGATTCCTGCTTGACTTCAGCCTGCCTTGACTCCGGTCCGTGACTCCGATTCCTGCTTGTCTTCAGCCTGCCTTGACTCCGGTCCGTGACTCCGATTCCTGCTTGACTTCAGCCTGCCTAGACTCCGGTTCGTATTCCACTCCTGGGCTTCTCCGTCCTCGCCTAAGTCCCAGCGGTCCGGGTCCCTACGGGCTCCTCCCGGGGGGACCTCGGGCTTCCAGGGCGAAGACTCCTAAGTCCTAGCGACCCGGGCTCCCACAGCTCCTCTGGAGGAGTCACGGGTTTCCAGGTGAAGCTCCATCTGCCCAGTGGGAGTTCTGCCTCCCGACTGCCCCCTCGGGTCAGTCGGCCTAAGGATCCACTTCCGGATTTCGTCCTTCGTAACAGTTTGCAAGGCCATGGATCCGGCGGATCTTGCTGGTCTCCAGGCCATTCCGGGCCTGGCTCAGCGCCTGGTACAACAACAACAGGTTCTGGATTCCCTGGTAGCCACGGTGGAGCGAATGGCTACCCGTATGGACGCAGAACCTCCGGCACCAGTTCCTGTGGTCGCACCTACGCCGGTAGTTACGCTCCAGACGCCTACACAGCTGCCTGCTCCTTCACGCTACGCTGGAGACGCCAAGGGGTGTCGCGGGTTTTTGAATCAGTGTTTCGTGCGATTTGCCTTGCTTCCGAATCAGTTCCCTACGGATTCTGTCAAGGTTGCTTATATTTTTTCCCTACTGGATGGGAAGGCTCTGCACTGGGCTTCACCGATGTGGGAGAAAAGTGATCCTACTCTCACCAATTTGGATCTCTTTGTGGCTGGGTTTCGTGCAGCCTTCGACGAGCCAGCCCGTCAGACCTCTGCCACATCGGAATTATTGCAACTCCGGCAAGGGGGCCGTACTCTGGCCGAGTATGCCTTGGAGTTCCGCACCCTCGCTCTTGAGGTGGGTTGGCGTGACGATGCTCTTCGGGGAATTTTCCTTGAAGGATTGGCTGGTCGGATCAAGGACGTACTAGCCGCCCGGGACCTTCCTGAAGGATTAGACTCACTCATAGAGCTAGCTGGACGTATTGACCTACGTTTGCAACAGAGAGCTCGGGAAGTACGCCCTCCGAGACGCCTGTCCCCGCTAGCTCCGGCATTCTCGAGACCGCTCACTCCGATGCCCAGGTCGTCGGTCGCCTCGGCCGAGGCTTCTGCTGAAGAACCTATGCAGTTAGGACGCACTTCCCTAACTGAAGAAGAGAAACGCCGCCGGCGGACACTGGGGTTGTGTCTTTACTGCGGTGGTAAGGGGCATTTCTTTTCCCAATGTAAGGAACGGCCCGGGAAACGCCCACACCTAGGAAGGAAGGAGGAGTACCTCCTGGGCTGTTTCAACGCTGCTCCTCAATGTACTGTGCCTGTAACTCTGAGGTTCTCAGAGGACACTTTTTCTACTCAGGCCTTGATTGACTCCGGGGCTGGGGGTAACTTTATCACTCGAGAGCTGGTACAAAAGCTTCACTTGGACACAGTTCCCCGTGACCCACCTCTCTGCATTACCTCTATTCAAGGAACACCTTTACCGGGCAGTATCTCTCTTGTCACCACTCCGATCTTCCTTCGCACTGGGCTGTTACATGAAGAAGAGATCTCTTTCCTGGTATTGGAGAAGTCTGTATATCTCACAAAACAAACGTCGCATAAATTATAATTTTTTAATTTTTTTAATGTGCATAGAATTTATCTAGAACAGTGGACCATCATAACACCCTTGGTTATTTAGGCAGTAAGCCACACTTTTAACCTTACAGGGTCATGTTTAATCATCGGTCCATTGAATGTCTTTTTACTTCTTTAATTAAATATTCTCTTTTTTTCTTTTTCTCTTTTATAATTAATGAAATCTTTTGAAATCTTTTGCAGTATATTTGAAGACGGAATTGCCTTACTTGTGCGGAGCGCCGCTGCGCTTCCGACCTTTGTATCCTGTGCCGCTGCGCTATTATCTCCAGCGCTATCGTGCTTTGTAGGCAAAAATGCTCCTAGATTTTGTATTGAAGAGATGAACTTCCGATTAAATGTGCTCACACACTTTAGAGCTCCTGCAGTCCGACGTACGTTTCGCGGTTTGCGCTGCTTCAGGGACTGATCGGAAAGTTGTAGGGTCTAGGCTTGAAAAAGTGCAAGGTTAATTCCCGCCATAATTTAAATGCTGCTATCCAATTCATATGGTATTTAATACCTATGGAGATGAACAATATGACTAGTACCACATATGTATTTTTTGCACAAGTACTACTTAACATAAAAAGCACTTTTCCCAATGGATTACATTTGTTTCTTACCGCATTCAGCCGCCTGGTACCTCTTGTCGGCGTTCTGCTGAATTGCCGCGAGATTTGGCATGATTTTATAGGATCACCTGTGTGTATTGATTTGACAGGTGTGGATTCACATAAAGTGAATCCACTCAATTTCTTTATTGAGACCACCAGGTGTCACTGTGCGCAGTTGAAAAATCCAACGCTGTTCACGTTGGTGTAGTTTCTTGACTCGATCTCCCTTTCTCCAGTGAGGGTGAATGACTTCTAAAATTGTCCATTTAATATCTGAGAACTTATGATTATGCTCTTTAAAATGTGCAACTAAAGGTTCTTCTAATCGGCCCGTGTTGAGACAACATTTATGTTCCGTTAGTCTAATTCTGAAAGGACGTTTAGTCATGCCCACATAAATCAGTGGGCATGGGCAGATGATAGCATAAACCACAAAAGATGATCTGCATGATGTTTGAGGCAACTCCACTACCTGACCTGAGGGTAATGTGATTGTTGTCTGTGGTGATTTCAAAGCGCAATGGGCGCAATTCACACAATCTGTAATGGGGTCCTGTATGTCTACTGATTCGTGAAAACTTGAATGGACCACCTGGTCTTTTATATTTCTGCCTCGGGAATATGCTATCCGAATAGGTTCCTTAAATACAGGATGGATTTCTTGAAGAATTGGCCAGTGTCTCCGGATGGCTCTACTAATCATTGGGGTGGCCAATGTATGTCTCAACCCAGGAAAGTCACCTTCAACACTTCAGATAATTCATCAGGAAGTGATGAAGAACCCCCTTTAGGAGATGCTACAAAACCTACATACCAGCGAGGGCAGCGAGGACAAACATACAGAGGCAGAAGGAGAGGGTCCCGAAATTACCAACATGCCGAGTGGAACCGACCACGAACCAGGTCGCAGTACCCCTCCAAACAAACCTCGGGACAAACGGATTGGCCACCGCATCAGCAGTGATTAATATATCGGGGAACCCTCTGTCAGCACTTGAAGAAAAGGTACTAAATAAAGGTTTAAATTTTGTACCAACTCAAAGACACGATCCATTTCAGTTCCGTTGTGACTTTCACAAATTTATTCGACAGCTCCAAAGAAAAATTTACTTATTTCAATCCCCTATAGCAAGTCCATCATTAGCCATTACCCCTATCGTGAAACTCAAATCGAAATGGAGTCCACCGCCACCAGGAGATGCAGCTATCAACACTTTTTCCACATTGGTGTTACATGAAGTTGAAAATATAGAAAAATCACAACATCACTCTTATTTTAACCTTACAAGAGAAGAATCACAGGCACTATATCAATTACAAGACAGACGTGACATAGTAATAAAACCAGCCGACAAGGGAGGCGCGGTTGTAGTAATGAGTACTGAGGCATACACACAAGAAGCATTACGCCAACTTTCAGACAAAGCATTCTATCAAGTACTAGAAGCAGATCCCACGGATAGTATACAAGCGGAGGTATCACGTATAGTAGAATACGGTCTCCAACAAAAATTCCTCACAAAAAGTGAATGTGATTTCCTCATCAACAAACATCCAAGAATTCCAGTATTATACATAGTACCAAAGATTCATAAAAACCAGCAAACTCCACCTGGAAGACCGATAGTCTCGGCAAAAGAATCCGTTTTGGAACCCATTTCTATTTTTCTGGACAAATTACTACAACCATTCGTGTCACAATCATCTTCATACATTAAAGACACATCTCATATGCTTCAATTCTTATCTACAGTTACCTTATCTGATCAAAGTTTGTTAGTCACCATGGATATTGAGTCGCTATATACAGTAATCCCGCAAGAGGAATTGCTTACTGTAATATCCACGGTCCTAAAAAAACGCCCATATCCTCAACGGATACCAACATCTTATATTATTGAACTATTGCATCTAACGTTGAGTCACAACTACTTCTCTTTTCAGGACAAATTTTATCTACAAATTCGGGGAACGGCTATGGGAGCCGCCATGGCACCAGATGTCGCAAATTTATTTGTATCAGCTTTTGAAGACCAATATATACAACAGAACCCATGGTCATCATCCTTGAAGCATTGGAAAAGATATATAGATGACGTGTTCATCATATGGGAAGGATCGCAAACATCCCTATTGGAATTTCAAGCTTGGCTCAATTCACGGAATTCATGCCTAAAATTCACTATAAATTTCCATCATCGACATATATCATATTTAGATATCCTTATAACTAAAAACGAAGATTCAGTAACCACCACTCTGTATCGCAAACCAAGTGACCGCAATAATCTTTTAAGATTTGACAGTTTTCACCCTGCCACGTTCAAGTTGAACTTACCTGTAGGCCAATTTATGCGCATAAGACAAATATGCACGGATAATGTTGAATTCAAGAAACAGGCACAAGTCCTAGCAGATAGATTCTTGCAGCGAGGATACCCTTTATCCAGCATTAAAAAAGCTTACCGTCGAGCCCTTTATTCTAACCGGGATTTTATGTTCTTGCCAAGACAGCGTGAGGAATCAAACCAGCAGACCCTGGTGATGAGACATACATTGGCCACCCCAATGATTAGTAGAGCCATCCGGAGACACTGGCCAATTCTTCAAGAAATCCATCCTGTATTTAAGGAACCTATTCGGATAGCATATTCCCGAGGCAGAAATATAAAAGACCAGGTGGTCCATTCAAGTTTTCACGAATCAGTAGACATACAGGACCCCATTACAGATTGTGTGAATTGCGCCCATTGCGCTTTGAAATCACCACAGACAACAATCACATTACCCTCAGGTCAGGTAGTGGAGTTGCCTCAAACATCATGCAGATCATCTTTTGTGGTTTATGCTATCATCTGCCCATGCCCACTGATTTATGTGGGCATGACTAAACGTCCTTTCAGAATTAGACTAACGGAACATAAATGTTGTCTCAACACGGGCCGATTAGAAGAACCTTTAGTTGCACATTTTAAAGAGCATAATCATAAGTTCTCAGATATTAAATGGACAATTTTAGAAGTCATTCACCCTCACTGGAGAAAGGGAGATCGAGTCAAGAAACTACACCAACGTGAACAGCGTTGGATTTTTCAACTGCGCACAGTGACACCTGGTGGTCTCAATAAAGAAATTGAGTGGATTCACTTTATGTGAATCCACACCTGTCAAATCAATACACACAGGTGATCCTATAAAATCATGCCAAATCTCGCGGCAATTCAGCAGAACGCCGACAAGAGGTACCAGGCGGCTGAATGCGGTAAGAAACAAATGTAATCCATTGGGAAAAGTGCTTTTTATGTTAAGTAGTACTTGTGCAAAAAATACATATGTGGTACTAGTCATATTGTTCATCTCCATAGGTATTAAATACCATATGAATTGGATAGCAGCATTTAAATTATGGCGGGAATTAACCTTGCACTTTTTCAAGCCTAGACCCTACAACTTTCCGATCAGTCCCTGAAGCAGCGCAAACCGCGAAACGTACGTCGGACTGCAGGAGCTCTAAAGTGTGTGAGCACATTTAATCGGAAGTTCATCTCTTCAATACAAAATCTAGGAGCATTTTTGCCTACAAAGCACGATAGCGCTGGAGATAATAGCGCAGCGGCACAGGATACAAAGGTCGGAAGCGCAGCGGCGCTCCGCACAAGTAAGGCAATTCCGTCTTCAAATATACTGCAAAAGATTTCAAAAGATTTCATTAATTATAAAAGAGAAAAAGAAAAAAAGAGAATATTTAATTAAAGAAGTAAAAAGACATTCAATGGACCGATGATTAAACATGACCCTGTAAGGTTAAAAGTGTGGCTTACTGCCTAAATAACCAAGGGTGTTATGATGGTCCACTGTTCTAGATAAATTCTATGCACATTAAAAAAATTAAAAAATTATAATTTATGCGACGTTTGTTTTGTGAGACAAGTGTAGTTCGTTGCACTTAATTAACTGTTTTCATATAGTAGAAGTCTGTATATCCCATAGTTTTGGGTCTGCCCTG
The DNA here is from genome assembly GCF_901001135.1 of Rhinatrema bivittatum. Classification (NCBI taxonomy): domain Eukaryota; kingdom Metazoa; phylum Chordata; class Amphibia; order Gymnophiona; family Rhinatrematidae; genus Rhinatrema; species Rhinatrema bivittatum. The sequence continues at coordinate 9,173,595 of NC_042615.1, forward strand.
GTTACAACTTCACTCACCCGTGATTCGCTGGGATGACCTGCAAATCGCACAGTGGAGTTCTCATTGCCTACAGCATTGCATCAAGGCCACGGTGGTTCCGCCTATCCCCTTGGCTCATGCTGGGTTGAAACTTCCTGACCAGTACAACGACTTCTCTGACGTGTTTTCCAAGGACAAGGCGGAATTATTACCTCACCATCGTCCTTTCGATTGCTCAACTCCTGCGTTATTGTATACTTGGATGACGTTCTTATCTTTTCACGAGATTTGGATACGCATCGTAGTCAAGTCCGACAAGTACTCCAAATCCTCCGAGAGCATCAGCTCTACGCCAAATTGGAGAAATGTATCTTTGAGCGGGACTCGTTGCCCTTTCTTGGGTATATTGTATCCGCCACCGGATTCAGCATGGACCCCGAAAAAGTCTCCGCCATCAAGAAGTGGCCTCAACCTGTGGGCCTAAAGGCATTACAACGTTTTTTTAGGTTTTGCAAACTTTTACAGGCACTTCATACCCGGATATTCACGATTAGTGGCACCTCTGACCGCTCTGACTAAGAAAGGAGCAGACACACAACACTGGACTCCGGGGGCTTGCAAAGCTTTCCAAGATTTGAAAGATGCGTTTCTGCAAGAGACTTGCCTCCGCCATCCGGACCCGTTACGCCCTTTCGTAGTGGAGGTAGATGCTTCCAGTGTGGTGGTAGGAGCAGTTTTGTCTCAGCATTCTGCATCTGGTCAATTGCTACCTTGCTCCTTTTTCTCTAAGAAGTTTACACCAGCCGAGAACAACTACGGGATCGGCGATAAGGAGCTCCTGGCCATTAAGCTGGCTTTCGAAGAATGGAGGCAATGGCTGGAGGGAGCCCAACATCAGGTCACGGTGTATACCGATCATAAGAATTTGGAATTCTTATCACAAGCCCAACGCCTTAACCCAAGGCAGGCTCGTTGGTCTCTATTTTTCAGCCGATTCGATTTCATCCTTAAGTACCGTCCGGCTACTAAGAACGTTTGTGCTGATGCATTGTCTCGGAACTCCATCCTTGAGGAGGAAGATGATCCTCCACAGTATATCATCGATCCAGCTAAAGTTTCCCTTGCAGGCACCGGTATTTCCTCAACCGACAAAGTAATTGTTCCTCGCCGAGATAGGAGGAGGGTGCTGGAATGGGCTCACGACTCCCTTTCGGGAGGTCATGCCGGTCAAGGGAGAACTTTGACACTTTTGAATCGGTACTACTGGTGGCCCCGAGTACGACAGGACGTACACGAATATGTGGCTTCGTGCCCCGTTTGTGCCAGACAAAAGCCGCTGGTTGGACGTCCTTGGGGTCTGCTGCAGCCTCTGCCTATTCCTGCCGAACCCTGGACCCACATCGCCACGGATTTCGTGGTGGATCTGCCTCCGTCGGAGGGACATACGGTGATCTGGGTCACGGTGGACCGGTTCTCCAAGATGGTCCATCTGGTACCGCTGCCCAAACTTCCATCGGCCCCGGAGTTGGCACGTCTCTTTATTCTGCACATCTTCCGAGCACATGGTCTTCCACAGAGTATCGTGTCGGATCGTGGTTCACAGTTCACGGCGCGCTATTGGCGTGCTATCTGCAAGAAGTTTGGAGTGCAGCTAAATCTATCTACCGCTTTCCACCCCCAAAGTAATGGGCAAACGGAGCGTATGAACCGGTCACTCAAATTGTTTCTTCGCAGCTTCATCACCGAAAAGAGGGATAATTGGGTCTCTCTATTGCCTTGGGCTGAATTTGCGTACAACAATCACCAACACTCCGTTACGGGTCGTACTCCGTTCCAAGTCGTCTTTGGAAGACATCTTCAGCCTCCAATACCGCTTCCCTTGGAGGTTCCCTCACCAGCGGTTCAGTCTATAGCTTCCCAGCTCCATCGACTCTGGAAAGTCCTTCAGCAGCGACTATCGATGGCAGCTCAGAGAACTCGTACAGTGGCAGATCGTCATCGGCGTTCTGCGCCAGAATTGGTCCCTGGTACTAAGGTTTGGCTGAGCACCAAGAACCTGCGCTTCCCAGGCCACAGTCACAAGTTAAAACCCAGGTTCTGTGGTCCTTTCTCCGTGGCAGAACGAATTGGCATGGTATCATACAGGTTACGCCTCCCGTCTCGTCTGAGAGTTCACAATGTGTTTCATGTCTCCCTCCTGAAACCAGTAGTATACTCACGTTTTCATCGGCCTACTCCAGATGATGTTTCTGCTTCCTCTCCTGGGGAACCTGTGTACCAAGTTCATGAAGTTCGGGATGTGCGCTTCGCTAACCGTCGATGGGAGTATCTACTGTCCTGGGAGGGTTGCGGTCCAGAGGAGGACTCCTGGGAACCTGCCCGTAATATTTTGGATAAGTCATTGTTGACACAGTTTCATTTGGACAATCCCGGGAAGGCCGGTCCTCTTCGGAGGGGGCGTAAGAGGGGGGGTACTGTTACGATCCCAGTCACTAGACTAGTGACCGGGAGCTTACCTCTCTCACCCGCGCTGCGAACCGCCGGGTTCGGGGCCCTCCACGCGGCTTGGCAGCGGCGTCTCCATGAGGGAGACGTCGCCGGAGACTCCTCCCCTCGGCGAGGGAACGCGCGCGCGCGCGCGAAGGGCAGCGTTTTGTGCTGTCAGCACCCGGATGTGCTGACACGCCCCCCGTGACGTCAGACGCCGACCGGGGGATTTAAACCGGGCTCTTTCCTCACCCAAGTGCCTTGCAACGAGGTTCCTTCTTTGAAGAGCTAGTTGCCGTCGTTCCTGTTCCCCGCTGATTGCCTGCCTGCCTGCCTGCTTGATTCCTGCCTGGTTCCTGGATTCCTGCTTGTCTTCTGCCTGCCTTGACTCCGGTCCGTGACTCCGATTCCTGCTTGACTTCAGCCTGCCTTGACTCCGGTCCGTGACTCCGATTCCTGCTTGACTTCAGCCTGCCTTGACTCCGGTCCGTGACTCCGATTCCTGCTTGTCTTCAGCCTGCCTTGACTCCGGTCCGTGACTCCGATTCCTGCTTGACTTCAGCCTGCCTAGACTCCGGTTCGTATTCCACTCCTGGGCTTCTCCGTCCTCGCCTAAGTCCCAGCGGTCCGGGTCCCTACGGGCTCCTCCCGGGGGGACCTCGGGCTTCCAGGGCGAAGACTCCTAAGTCCTAGCGACCCGGGCTCCCACAGCTCCTCTGGAGGAGTCACGGGTTTGCAGGTGAAGCTCCATCTGCCCAGTGGGAGTTCTGCCTCCCGACTGCCCCCTCGGGTCAGTCGGCCTAAGGATCCACTTCCGGATTTCGTCCTTCGTAACATATGCATTGAATGTGAAGTATCAGGCTTATTTGATTTGGGGTAGTAACCGCCGTAACAAGCCAGCTACTCCCCTCTTTGTGAGTGCAAATCCTTTTTTCCATTTCCTCTTGCTGTTGAAGCTTAGAGCGATGTTGGAGTCACAGTAAGCATGTGTATGTTTATTGAATAAGGGTATTGTGTCCAGGCAGTAGCTATCATTCTGGCGAGTCACCCACTCTTCATTGGTGGTTAAAGTTACCCCAGTTATTTGCTGAATGTAGCTAATTAGGGTTAAATTTACCCAGTAATATGCTGAATATAGTTTGTTAGGGTTAAAGTTACCCCAGATATTTGCTGAATATAGTTAGTTGGGGTTAAAGTTACCCCAGTTATATGCTGAATATAGTTAGTTAGGATTAAAATTACCCCAGTTATATGCTGAATGTAGCTAGTTAGGGTTAAAGTTACCCAGTAAATCATGACCAGACTTATTCGGCTGTTCAGAAGAGCCACAAATTATAAGACCTCAGATTTTTGTGGAAAAGCCTCGAAGTTAATGGGACAAGCCCTCTGAATATTGATCTCAGCCGTCTTACCTGGACGAGTTTTGATGGAGGGGATCTTAATCTGACCTCTTCCTTCTGTTGTCTTTTGTTGCTGCACAGGTCTCTGTTGGCTGGTGAAGGCCTGAGAAGTCATTGATCCTTAAGAGAGGAGAATAGTAGGATTACACATCTTCAGACTAGGATTGAGAAGACACCCAGAAGTTATAGTTGAGTTACAGGCTTGGCTCCAGAATTTTATTTTTGGAGAGCTGATAAAATACAAGGAGTGGCAAAAGTAGAAAAATAAGGTCCTTGCTGTCTATTCACAGCTAGGAAAATGTGGAATATAAGATTTTATATAAATAAAATCAATAAATAAGAACCCAACTTTTCAGATGGAAGCAAAAGAACGAAATGTGCTCCATGTTTGTCTCTTTAGCAGGCCTAAGACCTTAGGTGAGAAGAGCTGCAAGATCCAGCAGAGAGAGAGTGAGGGATGGGAAATGCTATTCAATCAATCCTGCTCCTGTCCAGCCTGGGCAGCAGTCTCATTCAGTCTGCCCCTGTGATGCCTGCAGAGAATACCACAGGCCTGGTGCTGGAGCACAAACCTTACGATGACTAAGAGGGGATATAAGAGACAGTTCATTGTTTTATGTAAACCGGAGTGATTTGTAGTCCCTACAAGAACTTCGGTATATAAAAATTAAAAATAAATAAATAAATAAATAAAATCATGATTATAGGAAATGGTTCTTTACCCTTTCACATAGGCTAAGGACTAGGGACACTGACTCCATGAAACTAACAGGGGGCATTTTTCACTTAATGCCAGAGGGTGTGCTCAAGGGGCAGGGTTTAAAAGCGATTTGATGAAAAGTTCATAAAACATGATGAGCCAGTTGGACTTGGGGAAAGTTGCCGCTTATTCCTGAGAGTGAACAAGGATTGTATCTACTCTTGCTATCTGCCAGGTATTTGCTAATGATCTGAATTAGCCACTACTGGAGGCAGGATGCTGGGCTCAGTGGCACTTTCTTGGTTCTTATCTGCTTACTCTCCTTATATGATCATTTCCCAAACATACCTTTTCTTATTTAAGCTTCTGAATTTCTACAGTGCTCTTTGGTTAAATAGAACATAGCAATCATAATAGTGATCATATCAACATCCAGCAGTTCATGGGTGAACCTTAGACCACCTGAAATGCTTCCTAGATTGAGCAATCACAATGTCAGCAATAATGAGGAGTATCACGACAACTTTTTTACTGTAAGGATCCTGTCTGCTGGGGCTCTCAGTGGACCATAGACTGAGCTATGCAGGAGGATTCAGCTTTGCCTCACTCACAGCTCCTCACCTCATTATGGGAGTCTTCCTTATTCCTTGCTGCGGCTTGATTTAGCCTTCTCTGAGGTTCTGCTTTTCTGACCTTCCTGGTGGCCTTCTTGTTCGTTGTGGGGCAGATTTTCAGAGCCCTGCTCGCGTAAATCCGCCCAAAACCGGGCGGATTTACGCGAGCAGGGCCCTGCACGCCGGTGAGCCTATTTTACATAGGCTCACCGGCGCGCGCAGAACCCCGGGACTCGCGTAAGTCCCGGGGTTTTCGGAGTGGGCGTGTCGGGAGGCGTGTCGGGGGCGGGGCCGGAGCGCGTGGCGTTGCGGGGGCGTGTCGGCAGCGTTTTGGGGGCGGGTACGGGGGCGTGGCTACGGCCCGGGGGCGTGGCCGCGCCCTCCGTACCCGCCCCCAGGTCGCGGCCCGGCGCGCAGGAGGCCCGCTGGCGCGCGGGGATTTACGCCTCCCTCCGGGAGGCGTAAATCCCCCGACAAAGGTAGGATGGGGGTTTAGACAGGGCCGGGCGGGTGGGTTAGGTAGGGGAAGGGAGGGGAAGGTGAGGGGAGGGCAAAGGAAAGTTCCCTTCTAGGCCGCTCCGATTTCGGAGCGGCCTAGGAGGGAACGGGGGTAGGCTGCGCGGCTCGGCGCGCGCAGGCTATACGAAATCGATAGCCTTGCGCGCGCCGATCCAGGATTTTAGCCGATACGCGCGACTACGCGCGTATCTACTAAAATCCAGCGTACTTTTGTTTGCGCCTGGAGCGCAAACAAAAGTAGGCTGTTCGCGCTCGTCTGAAAATCTACCCCTGTGTGTGTGTGCTGGGTGGGCCCTGCTTATTTGGCTTTAGTATTGCCCTTCTGATATCCTGTTTGTCTGATCTATGCTTTGCCTTGTACTCTGTTTTGGCTTAATCTTGACTTGCACTTTTGGGATTGTTCTGGTCTTGCTAACTTGTTTTTCTGTCCCTTTGGTGCATCCCTTGTTCCTTGTCTTATGGGCACCTTTCTGTACCCTTCAGCCAGCTCTGCCTTAGTGAGTGCCTTCCTGTGACCTTTTATCAAATGCACCTCCAGCTAAGTCCTGCTGTCCATCAGAACCTGCAGGCTGAACCCAAGGGGAAGGTGGCTGGACAGGCAGCAGACCTGGACTGCCCTACCCTGGGGATTACCTACAACTAGCCTATGCAGCCGTGACATTTATAGAGCTCAAAAACCCAGAGGAGGTAATTTTCAAAAGGATTTACATGTGTAAATGGGATTTTGAAAATTGCTACTTTTATACACATAGGGGTAGATTTTCAGACGAGCGCGAACAGCCTACTTTTGTTTGCGCTCCAGGCGCAAACAAAAGTGCGCTGGATTTTAGTAGATACGCGCGTAGTCGCGCGTATCGGCTAAAATCCTGGATCGGCGCGCGCAAGGCTATCGATTTCGTATAGCCTGCGCGCGCCGAGCCGCGCTGCCTACCCCCGTTCCCTCCTAGGCCGCTCCGAAATCGGAGCGGCCTAGAAGGGAACTTTCCTTTGCCCTCCCCTCACCTTCCCCTCCCTTCCCCTACCTAACCCACCCGCCCGACCCTGTCTAAACCCCCATCCTACCTTTGTCGGGGGATTTACGCCTCCCGGAGGGAGGCGTAAATCCCCGCGCGCCAGCGGGCCTCCTGCGTGCCGGGCCGCGACCTGGGGGCGGGTACGGAGGGCGCGGCCACGCCCCCGGGCCGTAGCCATGCCCCCGTACCCGCCCCCAAAACGCTGCCGACACGCCCCCGCAACGCCGCGCGCTCCGGCCCCGCCCCCCGACACGCCTCCCGACACGCCCACTCCGAAAACCCCGGGACTTACGCGAGTCCCGGGGTTTTGCGCGCGCCGGTGAGCCTATGTAAAATAGGCTCACCGGCGCGCAGGGCCCTGCTCGCGTAAATCCGCCCTGTTTTGGGCGGATTTACGCGAGCAGGGCTCTGAAAATCCGCCCCATAACTCCTTTGAAATTTCAATGAATTTTCAACTTTATATTTGTAAATGGGCTGTTACATAGAAATGACAGCAGAAAAGGACCACTGGTCCATCCAGTCTTCCCAGCATGCTTCCCATAGTAATATCTGCCACAACATGCAGGTTACCCCCATGTATCAGTCAGTGCTGCTTGACGTGCTGTGCTTATTGACTTGGCTGTAGATGTAGTCCTGGCTTTTCCCCCAATGTCTGCCCACAAGTACTCCAGACAGATTGTAAAAATGTCATGGCTCGTATTGGTTGTCTCTGAATCTAAATTCCTCTTTCCCTGCACGTACCCCTCCTGTCGAAGCAGAGAATGATGTTTCAATTGCATCAAAAGCATCAACGTTTTGGTTAAGGGTAGTAATCCCCAGCCTTCTGCTAAGGGTAGTAATTGCTGCTCTGTGCAGGTCGCCCCCATGCTTATCAGTTCTCCATACTATAAAAGTCAGGGCTATCCATGGTTTCTGTCTAAATCCAATTCCCTTTCCCCCCCTGCCTTTGAAGCAGAGAGAAATGTTGGAGTTGCATCAATAGTATCAAGGCTCATTGGCTAAGGATAGTAACCCGCACACCAGCAAGTTACCCCCATGTACGCTTACTTCATTTCCTTTAGGACTTGGCCGTAGAAGCAGTCCTGTACCTTTTGCCTTATGTCTGCATATCAGAATCCCAGATCATGGAAGTCAGGGGCCTCTGTTGCCGTCTGAATCCAATTCCTCGTTTCCCCCTGCCGTCTAAGCAAGGAGCAATGTTGCAATTACAATAACATTTGATATCATAAACTCCCCAGTGTATATTATTCTAAAAAGTGTTGTAATAGAATAATAGTGCCATGTACTCACATCTGTGAAAAATATCTATACTTTTTTTTATTAATGCTACAAATAGCAGCAAAAAAATTTTTTTAGGTGGTAGTTTCATATATTTTATAGTGGGCACCACCCAGTTACTACGACATAACGACGGATTTTGGCAAGAAAACAAAGAAAACAACTGTTAAAGCTAAGTATTTTTGGCGGTCTCATGATGCAATGTTTGAAAAATAACAGATAATATATATAAACAAACAAATTTTATTGTCAGAGGTTCCACTTAAAAAAACAGGATGGAGATGGGTCGTTAATGATTATATCTAAATAATAAAAGTGAACAAACTTGGGTGGTGCCACCTCACTCCTAAAAACATTTTTTTGCTGCTATTTGTAGCATTAATAAAAAAAAGTATAGATATTTTTCACAGTTGTGAGTACATGGCAATATTATTCTATTACAACACTTTTTAGAATAATATACACTGGGGAGTTTATGATATAAGATTGATTTCAACTCAGTTTAGTGATCTTTAAGTGAAGAGCAGTTACAATAAAAGAATAAAAGCAAATGTAAGGGTAGTAATCTAATCTCCATGCCTTCTGCTAAGGGTAGTAACTGCTGTACCAGCAAATTTCCCCCCTGCATGCTTATCTCATGTCCATCCTCGAGCATTAGCAATCCACAGTATTTATCCCATGCCCCTTTGAATTCTTTGACTGTTTTCTTCACCACCTGATCCTGAAGGGCGTTCCAGGTCTTTACCACCCTCTCTGTTAAGAAATATTTCCTGAGGTTGATTCTGAGTCGTCCCCCCTGGAGTTTCATTTTGTGATCCCTAGTTCTATTGTTTTCTTTCCAACGGAAAAGGTTCGAAGTCCATACAACATTGAAACCTTTTTCGTATCTGAAGGTCAGAATCTCCCCTGCACCTCTTCTCTTCCAGGGTGTACATATTCAGATCATATGTCTTTCAATACAGACCCCACATCATTTTGGTCACCCTTCTCTGGACCACCTCCATCCTGTCTCTGTCCCTTCGGAGATATGGTCTCCAGAATTGAACACAGTACTCCAGGTGAGGCCTCACCAAGGACCTGTACAAGGGGATAATCATTTCCTTTTCTTACACACTAAGAGAGGGAAATATATTAAAAACTATGTAGGAGAAAGGATTGGAGTAAAGATTTAATAGCAAATCCCAAAATTTCTAAAGTGCACACTAAGATAGGAAGATGTATAAATATATAGAAACAAAATCACTTAGCTAATAGTAGTGCTGTAATCTTTTGAATCGCCCACTAAAGGTGTGCCTTGATCTGCTTGAAAACTGACACAATATATGCTACTTTTACATGTGTAAATCCTTTTGAAATGTTGTCCACAGGGCTGTGGTGGAGTAGTTTCTACCCAGCTTGCAAAGCATGGACTGGGCCCATGCCCGCATTAGACAGACGGGCCACAGGCTCAGACACTGAAGAAGGCTTCACCTATGCCAGCTCTTTTCTCCATCGTTGGAGCCCTTGGGGTCTGAGGCTGGCAAGACTTAACAGAATGACCCCAGTGGGAAGAGCAGTCCTAGGGTCAGGGTAGACAGTGGTCCAGCAAGTCCAGTATCCAGGCGAGTGTCGAAGCAGTTAGGCATGGTCGGTACCCAAGCAGTTAGTCTAAGTCAGCAATGAAAGGTCCATTGGAAGAGGACAGGGATGGAGCAGGACCAGGCAGGGAGGGCACAGAACAGGGAGGCAAGGTGGAGACAGGAACAACATAGGGAGATGGAGCAAGACATGGAGAAGGCAAGGCAGGAACTGGAGGCAAGGGAACAAAGCAGAGGACTTGATGCTGAGGTGTTGTGTTGCTACATAGCTGATGCTTAAATGCCCTGGCCAGGCCAACGTCATTAGAGAGCCCTGGTGGTGATTTCCCAAAGTAGGCCAATAGAAGGAGCAGCAAGCCTAAGGGGACTGTATAGTGGCATTCTCCGTGGCCTGGCTGCAGCATGCTTACCACAGCATTACATGAAAAATACACCCAGAGTCTTTCTAAAGGGGAAGTGTCAAGCACTTGTTTAGAAGACTTATATGTGGAGACAATATGTGAGTATAAGAAGATAAATGCTCAGTTTTATCCAAACAGGGACAATGTTATACATGGGTTATCTAAGCAGAAAATCCACCTACCGGAAGTAGTTAGTGGGGAGTCAGTTACTGCCTTATTCTTTTCTGTTTCCTTTCCATTAAACATTGACTTGAAGGCATCTGAGTTTTCAATGTTCGTGTAATTCAAGGAATTCTCAATGCTGTAGATTTCATCTTGCAGGTGAGAGATGTGAAGGAAGGCTGCATCCAGACCCTATTAAATAAATAAATAAATAAAGCACTGTTAGTAAAATACAGAGCAAATGATCCATCCAGTCCACCCTGGGCAGATACATGCACAAATTCCCTTTCCTCTTCCTTCCCCAAAACTCTTAAGTTGTGCCATTGCATTTTTGGGTTTGTAACTGATGTTCATGCAGGTTACTCCGGTGCTTTCAGGTCACGGTTGTAACTAATTATCTGTGCAGGTTACCTATGTGGGAGCACTGAGAGAACAAGATCACCTTGCTGGTGACTGAAAGGAATCAGTAAGTTTTGCTTGGAAATTTATTTTTTTTTAAGTATTGGGGAGATGTAAACTATTGGGGTATATTATTTAGTGTTATGTTTAGTTTAGTTTATTATCATTTATATACCATTATATCAGACATGCCTTCACAACGGTTTACAAAGATCGAACACAGATATGAAATACAATATATCATAAAATAGTAATGGCTAACTCTATTAAAAATATGAAATAAATTAGCTGTTAAAGAGAAAGATAAAAGCAAATAAAATTACATAAAACTCTAAAAGGGTACATTCATGACTAAAACGATAAACAGACAAACTCAAAATAAATAAATGGAACACTCTTAACAGGTCAGCAAGCTCGATTATCTAGAATTAGCGTCTCAAGTCCGGTTACTTGAAAATCATTATTAATAACTTATTACTTGGTGTTCATAGCTGACACTTCATACTCATTAAAAGCACATTTAAACAACCAAGTCTTAAGATCAGACTTAAATTGCTTTTTGTCTGTGCAGAGTCTCAAATGGGCTGGTAAAGAATTCCATAGCTTTGTTCCTGCGATAGATAAAACACGATCTTTCACCTGAGTAAGCCTTGCTGATTTAATGGTCGGTACTGATAGAGACCCTTATTAGCTGATCTCAATTCTCTCTGAGGGACGTGGAGACGCAAAGATGTGTAAAGCCATTCGGTTTGCTCCCCATATATGACATTTTGAATCAAACAGGCCACTATATATTGAACACGGTATTGAATTGGAAGCCAATGTAGTTTGATCAGGGTAGAAGTGATATGATCACATTTTCGTTTACCTGTCAAAACATGGGCTGCCGTGTTCTGGAGAACCTGCAGCGGTCGAATACTAGAAACAGGCAAGCCAAGCAATAAAGAGTTACAATAATCGAGATTTGCAAAAATAAGCATTTGTAAAACAGTCCTAAAATCTCTATACTCTAAAAATGGCTTTAGCTTTCGTAGGGTCAATAATTTAAAATAGCCGTCTTTCAACTTAGCAGCTATATGTTTTTTAAAAGAGAACTCTGTATCAATAATTACCCCTAAATCACGAGTGCAAAAAGAAGGACTTATTTTTGTGTTGGCATTTAAAGACAGTGCAAGTATACTATTAAAATGACATTTGCGTTCAAGAAGCATAATTTCTGTCTTGTCCATATTTAAAACTAAACGTAAATGCTGAAGTAATTGTTTTAATGATAATATATACATTTTAACAATTTCTAATGTATCCTCTACTGATTTTTCAATGGACAGCCGGCGCCATCTTAGAAAATGGGGCGGGCCATCCATTGCTCCTTCCATGTGACAGTGGCCAACCAATGGCTCCGCTAGCCTCTGTCACATGGTAAGGGCAAAGGGTCACCGGTGCCATTTTTTTTACTGGCAGCCAACGGCCTGAGAGCAGGAGATCCATCCTGAGACCCCCGCTGGGCCACCAGGAACTTTAGGCAAGTTTTTGGGGGACCGGGAGGGTGGAAGGGTTGTAATTAACTAAATTTGAAGGGTTGGGGTGGGGTTTTTTTTTTTTTTTTTAAATAAATGCTCCCCTCCCCCCCATGCTAACCCGAACAACAAATTTTCCCTGAAGTTCAGGGAAAATCCATCTCGGGATTCGGATCCTCCAACCCATGCCGAATTGGACTATTTATTTAAAATTTTCCAAATCGGCAAAAATGATTGCACATCCCTAGTATATAGATGAGACCTTCAGGAACATAGTAGCCAAGTCCCAACTTCAGACTGGCAGCTCTGGTGCTGCCTTGGAGGAAGGTCTCATGATTGGAGAGCATCAACCTGGTGGAGCAGGAAAGGATCCTGTAGCAAAGACCTTTGTCCTTTTGCACCGAGGATGTCTCCCCAAGGTCTATTGCCCAGGAGGGAAGGGTTAGGTCGGCTGTCATAGTTGGTGATTCGATTATTAGGAATGTAGACAGCTGGGTGGCTGGTGGGTGTAAGGATCACCTGGTAACTTGCCTACCTGGTGCGAAGGTGGCGGACCTCACGTGTCACCTAGATAGGATTTTAGACAGTGCTGGGGAGGAGCCGGCTGTCATGGTACATGTGGGCACCAACGACATAGGAAAATGTGGGAGGGAGGTTCTGGAAGCCAAATTTAGGCTCTTAGGTAGGAAGCTTAAATCCAGGACCTCCAGGGTAGCTTTCTCTGAAATGCTCCCTGTTCCACGCGCAAGTCACCAGAGGCAGGCAGAGCTCCGGAGTCTCAATGTGTGGATGAGACGATGGTGCAAGGAAGAGGGATTCAGTTTTGTAAGGAACTGGGGAACCTTTTGGTGAAGGAGGAGTCTCTTCCGAAGGGATGGGCTCCACCTTAACCAGGGTGGAACCAGGCTGCTGGTGCTAACTTTTAAAAAGGAGATAGAGCAGCTTTTAAACTAGAACAAAGGGGAAAGCCGACAGTCACTCAGCAGTGCATGGTTCAGAGAGAGGTATCTTCAAAGGATACTAATGATGCATTAGAATTAGGGCATCTCAACAGTGAGGTTCCAATAATAAGAAGAGTAATCCAAGTGCCTGAGCTAAAAAATTCCAATTTATCCCTCACAACTGAAAAGCAGAATGTAAATACAAAAAAAAAAAATAATTAGAAATATTTGTATGCTAATGCCAGAAGTCTAAGAAGTAAAATGGGAGCATTATTTATTATATTTATTTATTTATTTAAAGGCTTTTTTTTTTAATATTGGTATTCGTGGGTACATCATATCAGTTTAGATATAACTTGAACATTGTACAAAGGACGGGGAGTAAAAACTTGGAAGGGGTAGCATAACATTTTACAGAGAACTTGATTTAGGTTATGTACAGGGGTAGAAGATATACATTATAGTGGTATACAGGGGGCAGGCAGGAGATATATAAATAAAGTAAATAATTTGGGAGAACATGTTGGGGGAAGGAGAGAGGGAAAAACATGGAGCAATATATTTGGAATACCTTGTTCAAAACAATATAATTGGAAATACCTTATTCAAGACAGTGCAGGGGGTTAATTAGGCATACACTTGACATTATTGGGGTAAAAGGAGTGGGGAGCAAGGGGGGAGAGGGTGCAGGGGGATATTTGGCATATACATAACATTATTGGAACAGGGATGGGAGAAGTTTAAGGGAGCATTGAAATGTATAGCAGTGAATGATGACATAGACTTAATTGGCATCTCAGAGACATGGTGGAAAGAGGATAACCAATGGGACAGTGCTATACCGGGGTACAAATTATATCGCAATGACAGAGAGGAGCACCCGGGAGGCGGTGTGGCGCTTTATGTCCGGGATGGCATAGAGTCCAACAGGATAAACATCCTGCATGAGACTAAATACAAAATCGAATCTTTATGGGTAGAAATCCCTTGTGTGTGGGGGAAGACTATAGTGATAGGGGTATACATGAGGGATCTAGCAAAGCTTGAGGAAAGATCTAAGTTCTGGCAACTAAGATTTTTCAGTCCGCATTAGGGATGTGAATCGTTTTAGGACGATTAAAATTATCGTCCGATAATTTTAATATCGTCTTAAACCGTTATGGAACACAATACAATAGAGATTCTAACGATTTATCGTTATAAATCGTTAGAATCGTGAGCCGGCACACTAAAACCCCCTAAAACCCACCCCCGACCCTTTAAATTAAATCCCCCACCCTCCCGAACCCCCCCCAAATGAGTTAAATAACCTGCGGGTCCAGCGGCGGTCCGGAACGGCAGCGGTCCGGAACGGGCTCCTGCTCCTGAATCTTGTTGTCTTCAGCCGGCGCCATTTTCCAAAATGGCGCCGAAAAATGGCGGCGGCCATAGACGAACACGATTGGACGGCAGGAGGTCCTTCCGGACCCCCGCTGGACTTTTGGCAAGTCTCGTGGGGGTCAGGAGGCCCCCCACAAGCTGGCCAAAAGTTCCTGGAGGTCCAGCGGGGGTCAGGGAGCGATTTCCCGCCGCGAATCGTTTTCGTACGGAAAATGGCGCCGGCAGGAGATCGACTGCAGGAGGTTGTTCAGCGAGGCGCCGGAACCCTCGCTGAACGACCTCCTGCAGTCGATCTCCTGCCGGCGCCATTTTCCGTACGAAAACGATTCGCGGCGGGAAATCGCTCCCTGACCCCCGCTGGACCTCCAGGAACTTTTGGCCAGCTTGTGGGGGGCCTCCTGACCCCCACGAGACTTGCCAAAAGTCCAGCGGGGGTCCGGAAGGACCTCCTGCCGTCCAATCGTGTTCGTCTATGGCCGCCGCCATTTTTCGGCGCCATTTTGGAAAATGGCGCCGGCTGAAGACAACAAGATTCAGGAGCAGGAGCCCGTTCCGGACCGCTGCCGTTCCGGACCGCCGCTGGACCCGCAGGTTATTTAACTCATTTGGGGGGGTTCGGGAGGGTGGGGGATTTAATTTAAAGGGTCGGGGGTGGGTTTTAGGGGGTTTTAATGTGCCGGTTTTGCGATTTTTAGATTTTTAGATTTTTCACGATTTTTCACGATTTTTCACGATATTTTACCCCCCCAAACGGCAACAATACGATTCCCTCCCCCTCCCAGCCGAAATCGATCGTTAAGACGATCGAGGACACGATTCACATCCCTAGTCCACATGACCCTTTAAATAGCATCGGGACATACGTTAACATGGTGATGCTCCAGGGAACAGCTAGCTACAACTCCTGAGTTGAAGCTAACAGTTTGAAAAATAACGAGGCTGCCTGCACATTTGTAAAATTTATGTATGCAAATGCACGCACAGCAGCTAATTTCAATAGGAGGAGGAATTTTGTTCAAAATATCATGCAATATCTCCACGATATGCGATTATCATCTAATGAACAGCATTTTACGCACGATAAATGCTGATTTTTAGGCCTTAATCACATATTACAACTTAGTAAATATACCCCTAAGTTTGTAGCTGAGGCAATGGAGGTCGAAGCGACTTGCACAAGTTCACAAGATGCAGCAGCAGCAGGATTTGTACCCTGTCCTCCCTGAGCTGTTCTTACTTGTAGATAGACTACTACTCCACTCCACTTATTCTCACTAGCAGTCAGTCAGCACTTCTCACACTTACCTCTTCCAGACGCCTCTGGAGAGAATTTACAATTTTTGTTAGATTCAGTAACCATTCTTCTCTTTCTTTTAGTTGAGCATCAGTAGCTTTCTGGAAGAATTAAAGAAGAGATTTATTAACCTATGAAGAGTAATAAGCCTGTTGCTCAGTTCTGTTATATGTAAACCGACGAGATGTTCCCAACGTTCGTCGGTATATAAAAGTTACTAAATAAAAATAAAAATAAAAATAACACAAGAAATGCCAGGCTGGGTCACACCAAGGTCATTGAGTCCAGCATCCTGTCTCTGACAATGGCCAATGCAGGTCACAAGCACCCGTCAGATCCCAAATAGTTGAACTATTTCTTGTATCTCACTCCCAGGGGTAAGTGTGGGCTTTCACAAGTCTACCTGCCTAATAACAGCTCATGGACTTTTTCTCCAGGAACTTGTCCAGTCCTCTTCTGAAACCCCGCTATGCCAGCTGCCTTGGCAATAGATTTCATAGCTTGATTATGCATGGAGTTTATTTGTATTTACTTTTAGTATTATACAAAGTTCCAAGCAGCTCACATAAAATACACAATGAACATAAAATACAAATAATTAAAATATTAAAAATGAGGCTAGAAACACAACATATACAATAAAACAGGAAGGCATAAATATGTAAAACAAATGAATCAGATAAAAAGGATAAGACGTAACACTATATGAGTTGCCAATTTCATGGCGGGTCTCCTAGTCCTTGGTGTTTGGAGTAAATATTATAACCCGTTCCACCCCACTCATGATTTTATGAATCTCAATCAAATCCCCTCAGTTATTTCTTTCCTAGCTCGAGTCCTAATCTATTTAGACTTTATCCATGGATTGCTCTGTTTCCAAGGGCACAAAACAGTATTTATATCTTGGGCTGTCTTCCCTGCTCTCACTTCTCCCCAAGGTGTGGCCCAGGCAGTGGTGCACATTCCTGCACATCTCTGCTGATTGTTTGTGATGCAGAGCTGCAGGGACCGATAGGCTGGACAGAGTGCTGGATGCTGAAAATACACTTCTGATTCTTTGAAAGTCAAATAAATTTCCAATCAGCCGAAACTATGTGAAGTTAAAGCTGTTGCTGGATCTGCTTGTGTGTAGGGGTTGCTGAGCTCAGGTTCCCTGGGATGTAGCTTGCCACTCCTGTACTGAGTGCATATGAGTCCCGGTCACTGGGGAAAAGTCCTCCCTGAGCCTCGCTTTTCAGTCTCTGCTCCCCACCCTGTGTCCTGGTCCCCTGGGTTTAGATCCTGTAGAGGTCTCCAAAAATTCTTGCTTCTTTCCTCCTGCTTCCTCTGTTTGCCACCCCTTGGGGGGGGGGGGGGCAGGCTAATATAGCCCACAGTCTTTAATGAGGAGGGGTGGCACAAATACTCATCAGAACTCTCTGAAGATAAGTCACTGCAAACTTCCACTGCAGGAGAAGGCACAGAGAGGGCTTCGGGTCAGGGTCTCACTCCAGCTAAATTGGTAAACTGCCCACAGGAAAAATAAAAAAATCCTTCTTTCAACTAGAGGCAAAGGTTACACTGCTTAGGCCTCCTAAAAATAATCCTCCAACTCTTGCAGCCGGCTCTTTCTCCTTCAGAAGCCATGATCTCTCCTAGCTTAACCCCCCTCTTCTAGGCAGGGGGAGGTGCTGTAGGGAGTGGGTTATTCCACCCTGCTATTACCTCAAAGGCAAGGAACTAGGGACATCTAGTGAGTGACCAGGGAGTCCCCACATCAATGACGGAGCTTTTCCATCCTCCATGACATTTTTCTTCTCCTTCTCTCTATCTTTTCTATGTTTGCTATGTCTTTTTTTGAGACACACAAAACCCATGGTGCAGTCACATCGTGGATCAATACAAAGGCATTATGATATTCTTAGTTTTGTTCTTTATTCTTTTCCAAAGGACAGTATAGGTGGCAAGAACATAGTAAGGAGCAGAAAAAACTATGACACGCCACAGCTGAAACCGCGACAGAGTTTTAGAAACTGCTTGATATTTAGTGACAGATGCACAGGGGGAGACCATAACAAGTCAGGAACCGGAGTTCAAAGCTCCAAAAGGAATGACCTCTGACCCTCCAGGCCTGAGAACCTTGGAAGGAATAAGATAACCTGATCTAATGTAGATTACACCCTCTAGCCAACCAATTAAAAGATTGAGACATTCTCCAGGAGTCTCTGAAATTTCAGATCACCCAGATTTTTGACCAAGTCTTCCTCAAACAATAAACGGCTCCTACAGGGATGCTTTCCGAAAGACGAATTAGAACAAGAATCAGCAGACCAATTATAGAGTCAAAGGAGTTGCCTGGCAGCTATTGCCAAAGCCACGGATGTGGAAGAAACTTGTAGAAGATTATACAAGGTATCTGCCAAAAGTATTACAGCTGATTCCATTCTCGCTGCCTCCTTGCTTTCCTGGAACTGCTGAATCCAGCATAAGAGTGACCTGACTACAGAGCCACTAAACGTAGAACTTTGAACTGCTTCAAGGAAATCTCAGTTTCCTATCCTGAGGTTCCTTCACTGAAGTGCGTTCTCTACCAGGATGGTGGTACAGCTAGAGATGGCCAAGACCAGTGCATCCACCCAAGGCACTAAGAACAAATGTTTAACAGCCTCATGAGAAAAAGGATACAAGCAAAGAAGATTCTTAACCCCCTTGAGACCAGACTCTGGGACCTCCCATTCAGCTATAACTATCTCCTCTACTTCTGAATTAGGTAGCTTTACAGACTCCCTTAATAATAGGGTCCCAGACAGACATCTCCTTGACCATGGACTCCACTATTCAAAAACAAGAATCCACTGGGTCAATCAGCGCTGCAATCTCCTCCTCACAAAAGAAGCAGATATTGTTTTTCATCTTCCCTATTGGAGGGGACGTTTTTTCCAGAGAAGCCTCACTTGCAGAATCTATGAGGTTATCTGGATCCTCCAGAACCTCCTCCAGGTCTGAAATGGAGTGTTCCATAGGTCCCTAGAGATGCTTGCATGGAGCTTGGACTTCAACAAGATCCTTAGAAACCCCATCAATTGAGTATCTCCCCCTATCAGGCTTTTGAAAAGCACAGAACACGTAATACAAAACCTAAGAAATTTGTGAGAAAGTTCTGCCCTGGAACTCACTTGACCCACAGGAACCAGTTTAAAAGGAAAACTGAAGAAACTCTTAGAATAAACAATTTTTTAGTTACACAAAAATTTTATTTTATTAAAAATACATTTCAATCAAAATCTATTATTTTTTTAATCATCAAGATTAATAAAAATTCAACATCTCTTAATCATATCAAAACCACCTATAAACCTATGAGAATGACACCTATACCATGGAACTGCAACATACCTTTGATGTACAACATATATAAACAAAACACAAAGAAGCATAAAAATGAAGACAAAGGCCGGTATGGTCAAAGCACAAGAAACAGATCAATGCGATGTAAACCCAGTCCTAAAAATAGTTCTTGATGAAAGTAAGAACATCCAGAAGCCAATTGCTGCAAGGTCTGATGACTTTTGTAGCTGTACATTATTGATGTGCTCACTGTACTAAGACTTAAAATGTCCAAGGATGACAAAACTTGATGTCCAAAGATATCAACTCTACTGTATAATTCTTATGATGACAAATGTCCATGGCAAGCAACCTTTCGCATTTATCAGTCTTGTGTAGAAAGTAAGGAAATATCTCCAATAACGAAAAGAATAAAATAATCCAATCATAAATGATGTCAATATACATGGAGACCTGCTTGGTATTGATGCAGGTGATCTCCCATTCATCGAAGAGTAGCCCCAAACCCATGTATCCGTCTAAAGCCTCTTTAGAGGAACTCAATATTAATCCATTGCATCAATTAATTTAGCAGGTCCCAGCTTCAATGAGTCCCCACACTGCAGTGTTTCAGCACAGAAAAACATGCCTGCATCAGGGGAACTCTCATATATCTAAAAAACATATAAACAGAACAAATCAATGACCTACATTCATAAAACCAAGAACCATATCTAAACCCCAAATCCACACCTCAGTACACAATGGCAGGCTCTGTCTGGAAGTCTACAACTGCGTAACTGGTGAATAAACCTATTTATCAGTCCTGTCCAATAGGAAGGCACGGATATTGTAAAAAAAAAACTACCTAAGTTGCATGTCCTCCAATTGGACCTGAAAGGAGACCACAAACAGCAGAGATGTCAACACACTAAAGTGAAACCATGGGTAAGAGAACCTGAAAGAAAAATGATCTGCAAAGGCCCTGAACTAAGGGGTGGAGCAAGGACACAAAAAATGATCTGGCCAGTCGGAGGTATGTTTTTACAAATGACTGAATAGGATGCACATCACGTGTGAAAGAAGGTCACAAACTACAGGGGTGAAACCATGGGCTAGAGGTCCTGAAAGGAAACCAATGTAGGAAAAGACCTAATCAAGGGAGTGGAACCAGGAACCCAACCACAATTTGTAAACAAAAGAATTTCAAAAGAAAAAAACATGCAATTGAAACGCAGGTTATAATCACATCACTATATTTACTGATGAGCTGTATAAAAAATATATCTATTGGAATTTCTTCACGGAGAGGGGGGTGGATGCCTGGAATGCCCTTCCAGAGGAAGTGGTGAAGACCAGAACTGTGAAGGACTTCAAAGGGGCGTGGGATAAACACTGTGGATCCATAAAATCAAGAGGCCGTCAATAAAGAGTGGGTGGCTAGCCAGAATGACGGCTACTGCCTGGAGACAATACCCTTATTCAATAAACATACACATGGATACTGTGACTCCAACATCGCTCTAAGCTACAACAGCAAGAGGAAATGTGGAAAAAAGGATTTGCACTCACAAAGTGGGGAGTAGCTGGCTTGTTACGGCGGTTACTACCCCAAACCAAATAAGCCTGATACTTCACTTTCAATGCATATCCAGCATAGCTCTCTGCTTCAACGGCAGGGGAGAAGAAAAACTGATACTTCACGCATATCCAGCATAGCTCTCTGCTTCAACGGCAGGGGAGAAGAAAAACTGATACTTCACGCATATCCAGCATAGCTCTCTGCTTCAACAGCAGGGGAGAAGAAAAAAGGATTCGCACTCACAAAGCGGGGAGTAGCTGGCTTGTTACGGCGGTTACTACCCCAAACCAAATAAGCCTGTTACTTCACTTTCAATGCATATCCAGCATAGCTCTCTGCTTCAACGGCAGGGGAGAAGAAAAACTGATACTTCACGCATATCCAGCATAGCTCTCTGCTTCAACGGCAGGGGAGAAGAAAAACTGATACTTCACGCATATCCAGCATAGCTCTCTGCTTCAACAGCAGGGGAGAAGAAAAAAAGGATTCGCACTCACAAAGCGGGGAGTAGCTGGCTTGTTACGGCGGTTACTACCCCAAACCAAATAAGCCTGATACTTCACTTTCAATGCATATCCTGCTTCAACGGCAGGGGAGAAGAAAAACTGATACTACAAGCATATCCAGCATAGCTCCCTGCTTCAACAGCAGGGGAGAAGAAAAACAACCAATAAGGGCTGAATAACACAGTCTGGGTAAAACAAATAAGCATGGGTGTAGCTTGCTTATTGCGGCGGTTACTTCCCCTACTACCCATAACTAATCAAGCTTGATATTTCACTTGGTTGCAGCTCCATCACTGCTCTCTACATTAATGGTGGGGGTGGAAGGGAAATAGAACCAAAGAGCTAAGAGAAACAGATAAGTATGAGAAAAAAATATGAAGCTTGCTGGGCAGACTGGATGGGCCGTTTGGTCTTCTTCTGCCGTCATTTCTATGTTTCTATGTTTCTATAGGAATGTCAATAGAAAAAATGAATATCCATTAAGAAGTCATTAAAAAAACCCTCCCATTCCACTTCCTTTCTCAGGCCTTTTGGGGCTACAGTATCCCAATCAAAGATATAGGATTGTTCTTTCTGTAATAACTATTCATCAGGACCACACACACGACACCTATATTAGATATATTAGATATAGAACTATTCTTTCTGTAATAACTATTCATCAGGACCACACACACGACTCCTATATTAGATATATTAGATACAGGACTGTTCTTTCTGTAATAACTATTCATCAGGTCACCCCCTCCTATATTAGATATATTAGATATAGGACTGTTCTTTCTGTAATAACTATTCATCAGGACCACACACACGACTCCTATATTAGATATATTAGATATAGCACTTCTCTTTCTGTAATAACTATTCATCAGATCACCCCTCCTATATTAGATACATTAGATACAGCACTGTTCTTTCTTTAATAACTATTCATCAGGTCACCCCCTCCTCTATTAGATATATTAGATACAGGACTGTTCTTTCTGTAATAACTATTCATCAGGTCACCCCCTCCTATATTAGATATATTAGATACAGGACTGTTCTTTCTGTAATAACTATTCATCAGGATCACTCCCCTCCTATATTAGATATATTAGATACAGGACTGTTCTTTCTGTAATAACTATTCATCAGGATCACCCCCTCCTATATTAGATATATTAGATATAGGACTGTTCTTTCTGTAATAACTATTCGTCAGGTCACCCCCTCCTATATTAGATATATTAGATACAGGACTGTTCTTTCTGTAATAACTATTCATCAGGCTCACCACCTCCCCATCCTATATTAGACATAGGACTGTTCTTTCTGTAATAATAATTCATCAGGTCACCCCCTCCTATATTAGATATATTTTATATAGGACTGTTCTTTCTGTAATAACTATTCATCAGGATCATCCCCTCCTATATTAGATATATTAGATAGAGGACTGCTCTTTCTGTAATAACTATTCATCAGGTCACCCCCTCCTATATTAGATATATTAGATATAGGACTGTTCTTTCTGTAATAACTATTCATCTGGTCACCCCCTCCTATATTAGATATATTAGATATAGGACTGTTCTTTCTGTAATAACTATTCATCTGGATCCCCCCCCCCCCTTCCTATATTAGATATATTAGATATAGGACTGGTCTTTCTGTAATAACAATTCATCAGGATCACCCCCTCCTATATTAGATATATTAGATATAGGACTGTTCTTACTGTAATAACTATTCATCAGGTCACCCCCTCCTATATTAGATTTATTAGATATAGGACTGTTCTTTCTGTAATAACTATTCATCTGGTCACCCCCTCCTATATTAGATATATTAGATATAGGACTGTTCTTTCTGTAATAACTATTCATCTGGATCCCCCCCCTTCCTATATTAGATATATTAGATATAGGACTGGTCTTTCTGTAATAACTATTCATCAGGATCACCCCCTCCTATATTAGATATATTAGATATAGGACTGTTCTTACTGTAATAACTATTCATCAGGTCACCCCCTCCTATATTAGATTTATTAGATATAGGACTGTTCTTTCTGTAATAACTATTCATCAAGTCACCCCCCCCCCCTATATTAGATATATTAGATATAGGACTGTTCTTTCTGTAATAACTATTCATCAGGATCACCCCCCCCCCCCCTTCCTATATTAGATATATTAGATATAGGACTGTTCTTTCTGTAATAACTATTCATCAAGTCACCCCCTCCTATATTAGATATATTAGATATAGAACTGTTCTTTCTGTAATAACTATTCTATCAGGATCACCCCCTCCTATATTAGATATATAAGATATAGGACTGTTCTTTCTGTAATAACTATTCATCAGGATCACCCCCCCCTATATTAGATATATTAGATATAGGACTGTTCTTTCTATAATAACTATTCATCAGGATCACCCCCTCCTATATTAGATATAGGACTGTTCTTTCTGTAATAACTATTCATCAGGTCACCCCCTCCTATATTAGATATATTAGATATAGGACTGTTCTTTCTGTAATAACTATTCATCAGGATCACACCCCCCCCCCCCCCTATATTAGATATATTAGATATAGGACTGTTCTTCTGTAATAACTATTCATCAGGATCACCCCCTCCTATATTAGATATTAGATATAGGACTGTTCTTTCTGTAATAACTATTCATCAGGATCACTCCCCTCCTATATTAGATATATTAGATATAGGACTGTTCTTTCTGTAATAACTATTCATCAGGATCACCCCCTCCTATATTAGATATATTAGATATAGGACTGTTCTTTCAGTAATAACTATTCATCAGGATCACCCCCTCCTATATTAGATATATTAGATTTAGGGCTGTTCTTTCTGTAATAACTATTCATCAGGATCACCTCCTCCTATATTAGATATATTAGATATAGGGCTGTTCTTTCTGTAATAACTATTCATCAGGATCACCCCCCCCCCCCACACCTATATTAGATATATTAGATATAGGACTGGTCTTTCTGTAATACCTATTCATCAGGTCACCCCCTCCTATATTAGATATATTAGATATAGGACTGTTCTTTCTGTAATAACTATTCATCAGGATCACCCCCCCCCCCCCTATATTAGATATAGGACTGTTTCTTTCTGTAATAACTATTCATCAGGATCACCCCCTCCTATATTAGATATAGGACTGTTTCTTTCTGTAATAACTATTCATCAGGTCACCCCCTCCTATATTAGATATATTAGATATAGGACTGTTCTTTCTGTAATAACTATTCATCAGGATCACCCCCCCCCCCTATATTAGATATATTAGATATAGGACTGTTCTTTCTGTAATAACTATTCATCAGGATCACCCCCTCCTATATTAGATATATTAGATATAGGACTGTTCTTTCTGTAATAACTATTCATCAGGATCACCCCCTCCTATATTAGATATATTAGATATAGGGCTGTTCTTTCTGTAATAACTATTTATCAGGATCACGCCCCCCCCGCCTATATTAGATATATTAGATATAGGACTGTTCTTTCTGTAATAACTATTCATCAGGATCACCCCCTCCTATATTAGATATATTAGATATAGGGCTGTTCTTTATGTAATAACTATTCATCAGGATCACCCCCCCCCCCACACCTATATTAGATATATTAGATATAGGACTGGTCTTTCTGTATAAACTATTCATCAGGTATATCTAATATAGGAGGGGGGGGGGGGATCCAGATGAATAGTTATTACAGAAGAACAGTCCTATATCTACTATATCTACTATAGGAGGGGGTGATCCTGATGAATAGTTATTACAGAAAGAACAGTCCTATATCTAATATATCTAATATAGGAGGGGGTGATCCTGATGAATAGTTATTACAGAAAGAACAGTCCTATAATCTAATATATCTAATATAGGAGGGGGTGATCCTAATGAATAGTTATTACAGAAAGAAACAGTCCTATATCTAATATATCCTATATTTAGATATATTAGATATAGGACTGTTCTTTCTGTAATAACTATTCATTAGGATCACCCCCTCCTATATTAGATATATTAGATATAGGACTGTTCTTTCTGTAATAATATTCATCAGGATCACCCCCTCCTATATTAGATATATTAGATATAGGACTGTTCTTTCTGTAATAACTATTCATCAGGATCACCCCTCCTATATTAGATATATTAGATATAGGACTGTTCTTTCTGTAATAACTATCATCTGGATCCCCCCCCCCTTCCTATATTAGATATATTAGATATAGGACTGTTCTTTCTGTAATAACTATTCATCAGGATCACTGCCCACCCCTCCTATATTGGGACAGTCTTTGTTCCAAGAACCACAAATCTCAAATCCTCCAGTTGATGATTCAACTGTTGCCAATGGGAGACCGAATGGGCTTCAGGTCTACGATGTTTAATATACCTTAGGTGGCCTTGAATCCTTATCTCTAAAGATCGCCGGGTTTGCCAGTATATATGAGATCACAAGGACAGCATATCAGCTAGATTACCCTCATCAACTCACATGATGTTGCAGACAATAAATGGAATGGCCAGTGATTGCAATGGCAAAGATGTTCCCTGCAAAGAAA